>NC_092089.1:100179667-100285878 GCF_045679555.1 Salvelinus alpinus | reverse complement strand
GAGGGGAGAAAGAGGTCAGAGCACAGGGTGGGGCAGTGTGAGCAGAACCAGCGGTGTCGTTTGACTTAGCAAACGAGGATCGGATGTCGTCGACCTTCTTTTCAAAATGGTTGACGAAGTCATCTGCAGAGAGGGAGGAGGGGGGGGAGGGGGAGGAGGATTCAGGAGGGAGGAGAAGGTGGCAAAGAGCTTCCTGGGGTTAGAGGCAGATGCTTGGAATTTAGAGTGGTAGAAAGTGGCTTTAGCAGCAGAGACAGAAGAGGAAAATGTAGAGAGGAGGGAGTGAAAGGATGCCAGGTCCGCAGGGAGGCGAGTTTTCCTCCATTTCCGCTCGGCTGCCCGGAGCCCTGTTCTGTGAGCTCGCAATGAGTCGTCGAGCCACGGAGCGGGAGGGGAGGACCGAGCCGGCCTGGAGGATAGGGGACATAGAGAGTCAAAGGATGCAGAAAGGGAGGATAGGAGGGTTGAGGAGGCAGAATCAGGAGATAGGTTGGAGAAGGTTTGAGCAGAGGGAAGAGATGATAGGATGGAAGAGGAGAGGGTAGCGGGGGAGAGAGAGCGAAGGTTGGGGCGGCGCGATACCATCCGAGTAGGGGCAGTGTGGGAAGTGTTGGATGAGAGCGAGAGGGAAAAGGATACAAGGTAGTGGTCGGAGACTTGGAGGGGAGTTGCAATGAGGTTAGTGGAAGAACAGCATCTAGTAAAGATGAGGTCGAGCGTATTGCCTGCCTTGTGAGTAGGGGGGGAAGGTGAGAGGGTGAGGTCAAAAGAGGAGAGGAGTGGAAAGAAGGAGGCAGAGAGGAATGAGTCAAAGGTAGACGTGGGGAGGTTAAAGTCGCCCAGAACTGTGAGAGGTGAGCCGTCCTCAGGAAAGGAGCTAATCAAGGCATCGAGCTCATTGATGAACTCTCCGAGGGAACCTGGAGGGCGATAAATGATAAGGATGTTAAGCTTGAAAGGGCTGGTAACTGTGACAGCATGGAATTCAAAGGAGGCGATAGACAGATGGGTAAGGGGACAAAGAGAGAATGACCACTTGGGAGAGATGAGGATCCCGGTGCCACCACCCCGCTGACCAGAAGCTCTCGGGGTGTGCGAGAACACGTGGGCGGACGAAGAGAGAGCAGTAGGAGTAGCAGTGTTATCTGTGGTGATCCATGTTTCCGTCAGTGCCAGGAAGTCGAGGGACTGGAGGGAGGCATAGGCTGAGATGAACTCTGCCTTGTTGGCCGCAGATCGGCAGTTCCAGAGGCTACCGGAGACCTGGAACTCCACGTGGGTCGTGCGCGCTGGGACCACCAGATTAGGGTGGCCGATGCCACGCGGTGTGGAGCGTTTGTATGGTCTGTGCAGAGAGGAGAGAACAGGGATAGACAGACACATAGTTGGCAGGCTACAGAAGAGACTACGCTAATGCAAAGGAGATTGGAGTGGCAAGTGGACTACGCGTCTCGAATGTTCAGAAAGTTAAGCTTACGTAGCAAGAATCTTATTGACTAAAATGATTAAGATGATACAGTACTGCTGAAGTAGGCTAGTGTAACGGATGTGAAATGGCTAGCTAGTTAGCGGGTACGCGCTAGTAGCATTTCAATCAGTTACGTCACTTGCTCTGAAACCAATATGTAGTGTTGCCCCTTGCTCTGCAAGGGCCGCGGCTTTTGTGGAGCGATGGATAACGATGCTTCGTGGGTGTCAGTTGTTGATGTGTGCAGAGGGTCCCTGGTTCGCGCCCGTGTCGGGGCGAGGGGACGGTTTAAAGTTATACTGTTACATTGATGCTGTTGACCCGGATCACTGGTTGCTGCGGAAAAGGAGGAGGTTGAAAGGGGGGTGAGTGTAACGGATGTGAAATGGCTAGCTAGTTAGCGGGTACGCGCTAGTAGCATTTCAATCAGTTACGTCACTTGCTCTGAAACCAATATGTAGTGTTGCCCCTTGCTCTGCAAGGGCCGCGGCTTTTGTGGAGCGATGGATAACGATGCTTCGTGGGTGTCAGTTGTTGATGTGTGCAGAGGGTCCCTGGTTCGCGCCCGTGTCGGGGCGAGGGGACGGTTTAAAGTTATACTGTTACACTAGCTGGCAGTGGCTGCGTTGTTGACTTTGTAGGCTAGCTGGCAGTTGTTGACTTTGTAGGCTAGCTGGCAGTGGCTGCGTTGTTGACACTACACTAATCAAGTCGTTCCGTTGAGTGTAATAGTATCTACAGTGCTGCTATTCGGGGGCTAGCTGGCTAGCTAGCAGTGTTGATTACGTTACGTTGCGTTAAAAGAACGACAATAGCTGGCTAGCTAACCTAGAAAATCGCTCTAGACTACACAATTATCTTTGATACAAAGACGGCTATGTAGCTAGCTATGTAGCTAGCTACGATCAAACAAATCAAACCGTTGTACTGTAATGAAATGAAGTGAAAATGTGATATTACCTGTGAACACATGTATATGACCAATACAATTTGATTTGATTTGTACACTACCCCTCTGCCTATTGGCTTATTTCAAGCCTGTCTCAAAATACAACACTGCCCCTTTTAATTAAGCTTTTTACTGTCTGGCTTTTCAAAGACATGTAATTCGACTCGTTTTGTGCTCTTGTAGGAAGCAGTAACTCCACATTGCTGACCTATACTTATCAATAAGTGGCCTAATAACTCGCTAACTAACAAAGAATATCAACAAATGTGAACACGTTCGTCTCTGCGCTGTGATCTGATCTGAAAAGCGCATTCACTCTCGGGTCAATATAATTCTACTCCGTTGCGTTCTGGCTCTGCCTAGAACAAAAATCCCAGACTCAATCTTGCAAAGTTAGATTTGTTTTGTTTTGTTACATTGAAAAGGGGCTGATATAATATTGATTCGATCGCAGATCTATTGATCTATTGCAAACTAATGGGGCGAACTCAATGTTGAGGCTGACTGTATCTCACAGGAGAAAGCATCCGAGCGTACGAAACAGCGCCCCTCTTTCTGTGTGTAGGCCATCTATCTGATGTCTGTTCCAACCTAGGATTACACTGTTGCCTCCCGTAGCATTGAAGGCAACGGAAGCTAGCAAGCATCTGGCCTCCCATGACAATAAAAGTATACAAAATTAGCCAATCAGCATTGAGCTGAACTGAGCGAGCTCAACTGTGAATGGTCCTGGCACACCCCCCAAAAAAAGTATAAAATAAAGTGTTGTGTGTACAGATGTATTTTAGGGGGTATTGTGTGTAGATTGCTGAGGATTTGTCTTTAATTTAATACATTTTTGAATGAGGCTGTAACGTAACAAAATGTGGAAAAAGTCAAGGGGTCTGAATACTTTCCCGAAGGCACAGTATATCCTCACGGTAGCAAGGATGAATTAACTTGATTTATAGAGCAAACAATGCAACTGTCACAACACATGGGTTGTAATATGGTCTTTCTGAGGGAGGGGCGGAGGGCTTGGCTTCCCCAGTGATTTTACCCAGAATGCCGCGACTGTGTGTCTCTGCGTTGCATGGTATGTCTTCTGCCTGGTAGTCCTCGGGGAAGTAGTTCTGATTTCCTGTACTCCTCACCTGCTGTCCCTGGCACAGTCCTACGTGTTCTCTATTACCACAACACTAATGCGCTGACCCCAAACTAACTGTGATGACGATCGAGCAGAAAAGTCTGGACACCAACAATATATTCAATACTTTTCTCTCCTCGTTTACCATCTTCCCCCCCCCCCCCCCCCCTTGATCATTTTTTTTTTTTTTATCAGATTGGAATTCATGTGCACTTCTGGTCTCTCTTTCTGCCCTGAATGAGGCATAACGTTGATCTGATGACATATTAGACAGGTTTGGACAATACTACCCTTCATTAACCATTCATGAGCCGTGCCCAAAATTGGCCCATATTCCCTATAGTGTACTACTGTTGACCAGGGCCCTGTATGCGCACTATGTGGAGGAGAGTGTGTCATGTGGGATGTAGTCTGCCATCTGTGAATATGATGAATATTTAGATATATTTTGACATATTTTGATATATTTTGACATTTAGACATATTTAGATTTATTTTAGATTTATTGAGATGTATTTAGATATATTTAGACATATTTAGATATATTTAGATATATTTAGACATATTTAGATATATTTAGATATATTTAGACATATTTAGGTATATTTAGATATATTTAGACATATTTAGATATATTTAGGTATATTTAGATTTATTTTGATATATTTTCTGCTTGGTTCAGTAGTACTCTGTAGGTAGGAGGAGAGGACTGGTCTATGGATGACTGCTTGGTTCAGTCATACTCTGTAGGTAGGAGGAGAGGGCTGGTCTATGGATGACTGCCTGGTTCAGTAGTACTCTGTAGGTAGGAGGAGAGGGCTAGTCTATGGATGACTGCTTGGTTCAGTAGTACTCTGTAGGTAGGAGGAGAGGGCTAGTCTATGGATGACTGCTTGGTTCAGTAGTACTCTGTAGGTAGGAGGAGAGGACTGGTCTATGGATGATTGCTTGGTTCAGTCATACTCTGTAGGTAGGAGGAGAGGACTGGTCTATGGATGACTGCTTGGTTCAGTAGTACTCTGTAGGTAGGAGGAGAGGGCTGGTCTATGGATGACTGCTTGGTTCAGTAGTACTCTGTAGGTAGGAGGAGAGGGCTGGTCTATGGATGACTGCCTGGTTCAGTAGTACTCTGTAGGTAGGAAGAGAGGGCTGGTCTATGGATGACTGCCTGGTTCAGTCATACTCTGTAGGTAGGAGGAGAGGGCTGGTCTATAGATGACTGCTTGGTTCAGTCATACTCTGTAGGTAGGAAGAGAGGGCTGGTCTATGGATGACTGCCTGGTTCAGTCATACTCTGTAGGTAGGAGGAGAGGGCTGGTCTATGGATGACTGCTTGGTTCAGTAGTACTCTGTAGGTAGGAGGAGAGGGCTGGTCTATGGATGACTGCTTGGTTCAGTAGTACTCTGTAGGTAGGAAGAGAGGGCTGGTCTATGGATGACTGCCTGGTTCAGTAGTACTCTGTAGGTAGGAGGAGAGGGCTGGTCTATGGATGACTGCCTGGTTCAGTAGTACTCTGTAGGTAGGAGGAGAGGACTGGTCTATGGATGACTGCCTGGTTCAGTCATACTCTGTAGGTAGGAGGAGAGGGCTGGTCTATGGATGACTGCTTGGTTCAGTAGTACTCTGTAGGTAGGAGGAGAGGGCTGGTCTATGGATGACTGCTTGGTTCAGTAGTACTCTGTAGGTAGGAAGAGAGGGCTGGTCTATGGATGACTGCCTGGTTCAGTCATACTCTGTAGGTAGGAGGAGAGGGCTGGTCTATGGATGACTGCTTGGTTCAGTCATACTCTGTAGGTAGGAAGAGAGGGCTGGTCTATGGATGACTGCCTGGTTCAGTAGTACTCTGTAGGTAGGAGGAGAGGGCTAGTCTGTGGAGGACTGCTTGGTTCAGTCATCATTTCTCCGCTTCCACCTGCTCTTTCCCCTCCTCCTCCTCCTCCTCCCCCTCCTCCTCCTCCTCCTCCTCCTGCTCCGCCTCCTCCCCCTCCTCCTCCTCCTCCTCCTCCTCCTCCTCTTCTGCCCATCTACCATCAGCTGATATAGGTCAGTTATGCTGCACATGTCACTCTGTCTCAGATCTCTAGGCTCTACTGTCTCTTTAAAGGCCCTGCCTGCCAACTGCCAGTGCCATTTTCAGGGGGGGAATCTATGTAAAACGCCCAGCCCCATCATTCTTTGTCAGTAGGTGCCATAAAGGACTGGGGTTCTCAGTCCATCTCCTCTCTCTCCTCTCTCTCTGCTCTCTCTCTCTCTCCGTCTCTCTCCTCTCTCGCTGCTCTCTCTCTCCTTCTCTCTGCTCTCTCTCTCTGCTCACTTTTCACCCGGCTAGTTTGATGGATTCCCCCCTCAGGAGATGAATTCGGATAGAGTTGTGTGGAGCCATGATCTACTGCCTGTTATATCCTCATTTCCTGGAGAAACTCTCTCCATCAACTAACCCACAGAGACTCTCCATCAACTAACCCACAGAGACTCTCTCCATCAACTAACCCACAGAGACTCTCTCCATCAACTAACCCACAGAGACTCTCCATCAACTAACCCACAGAGACTCTCTCCATCAACTAACCCACAGAGACTCTCTCCATCAACTAACCCACAGAGACTCTCTCTCTCTGCCTCTCTCTCTCTCTCTCTCTCTCTGTCTCTCTCCTCTCTTTGTGTGTGTGTCTCTCACTCACCCACTCACTCTCAGTCATGATACACTACCAACACACAGACGCTGAACCCTACTGGTACGACACTGATAATTCTGTTCTGACAGTTTTAGTGCATGATCCTCGGGCAACAGATTAACCCTTCCCTCCCTCCCCCTCCCTCCATCTTCCCTACCTCCCTACCTCCCCCTTCCCTCCCCCTTCACCTCTCCCTCCCTCCCTCCCTCTCCCTTCAACTCTCCCTCCCCCTTCCCTCCCCCTTCACCTCTCCCTCCCTCCCCTTCCCTCCCTCTTCCCTCCCTCTCCCTACCTCCCTCCCCCTTCCCTCCCCTTCTTTCCTTCCTTCCCTCTCCCTACCTCCCTCCACTTCCCTCCCCCTTCCCTCCCCCTTCCCTACCTCCCTCCTCTTCCCTCCCCCTTCCCTCCCCCTTCCATCCCTCCCTCCCTCCCTTGCCCTCCCTCCCTCCCTCTTCCCTCCCTTCCTCCCCCTTCCCTCCCTCTTCCCACCCTCCTCCCTCCCTCTTCCCTCCCTTCCTCTCCCGTCCCTCCCTCCCTCCCTCCCTGCCTCCCTCCCTCCCTCCCTCCCTCCCTGCCTCCCTCCCCCTTCCCTCCCTCCCTCCCTTCCTCCCCCTTCCCTCCCCCTTCCCTCCCTCCACAGTAGCCTGTATCTAATGAATGTGTTGTTTTACACCACATTAGGAGCCGGGGTAACAAATGATCTAACGAGCTACTAATGGGCTGTCTGTAATTGGTTCTGCAATTAGACATGTAATTATGGGGTGCTCTTACTGCTGGCTGGATGGACGTGTGTGTGTGTGTGTGTGTGTGTGTGTGTGTGTGTGTGTGTGTGTGTGTGTGTGTGTGTGTGTGTGTGTGTGTGTGTGTGTGTGTGTGTGTGTGTGTGTGTGTGTGTGTGTGTGTGTGTGTGTGTGTGTGTGTGTGTGTGTTTTTTAGCTAGTGGCCAATCTGTCACACCTATACAGTAAGAATAGCCCTGATGCCAAAGACACTGTTATGGAGCCTACAGCCATATAAGGGCTAAGGATATCCTATGGAGCCTACAGCCATATCAGGGATAGGTATATCCTATGGAGGCTACAGCCATATCAGGGCTAAGGATATCCTATGGAGCCTACAGCCATATCAGTGCTAAGGATATCCTATGGAGCCTACAGCCATATCAGTGCTAAGGATATCCTATGGAGCCTACAGCCATATCAGTGCTAAGGATATCCTATGGAGCCTACAGCCATATCAGGGCTAAGGATATCCTATGGAGCCTACAGCCATATCAGTGCTAAGGATATCCTATGGAGCCTACAGCCATATCAGGGCTAAGGATATCCTATGGAGCCTACAGCCATATCAGGGCTAAGGATATCCTATGGAGCCTACAGCCATATCAGTGCTAAGGATATCCTATGGAGCCTACAGCCATATCAGGGCTAAGGATATCCTATGGAGCCTACAGCCATATCAGTGCTAAGGATATCCTATGGAGCCTACAGCCATATCAGGGCTAAGGATATCCTATGGAGCCTACAGCCATATCAGGGCTATGGATATCCTATGGAGGCTACAACCATATCAGGGCTATGGATATCCTATGGAGGCTACAACCATATAAGGGCTAAGGATATCCTATGGAGGCTACAGTCACATCAGGGCTAAGGATATCCTATGGAGCCTACAAATATGCTGTATTTTTGTATGTATTTACACTACCGGTCAAAAGTTTTAGAACACCTACTCATTCAAAGGTTCTTCTTTATTTGTACAATTTTCTACATTGCAGAATAATAGTGAAGACATCAAAACTATGATATAACACATATGGAATCATGTAGTAACCAAAAAAGTGTTAAACAAATCAACATATATTTTATGGTTGAGATTCTTCAAATAGCCCCCCTTTGCCTTGATGACAACCTTGCACACTCTTGGCATTGTCCTTTTTAGCAAGTGTATTAAAAATAACACCGGAAATATCATATTTACATACAGTGGGGAGAACAAGTATTTGATACACTGCCGATTTGGCAGGTTTTCCTACTTACAAAGCATGTAGAGGTCTGTAATGTTTATCATAGGTACACTTCAACTGTGAGAGAAGGAATCTAAAACAAAAAAATTCAGAAAATCACATTGTATGATTTTTAAGTAATTAATTAGCTTTTTATTGCATGACATAGGTATTTGATACATCAGAAAAGCAGAACTTAATATTTGGTACAGAAACCTTTGTTTGCAATTACAGAGATCATACGTTTCCTGTAGGTCTTGACCAGGTTTGCACACACTGCAGCAGGGTTTTTGGCCCACTCCTCCATACAGACCTTCTCCAGATCCTTCAGGTTTCGGGGCTGTCGCTGGGCAATACGGACTTTCAGCTCCCTCCAAAGATGTTCTATTGGGTTCAGGTCTGGAGACTGGCTAGGCCACTCCAGGACCTTGAGATGCTTCTTACGGAGCCACTCCTTAGTTGCCCTGGCTGTGTGTTTCGGGTCGTTGTCATGCTGGAAGACCCAGCCACGACCCATCTTCAATGCTCTTACTGAGGGAAGGAGGTTGTTGGCCAAGATCTCGCGATACATGGCCCCATCCATCCTCCCCTCAATACGGTGCAGTCGTCCTGTCCCCTTTGCAGAAAAGTGTCCCCAAAGAATGATGTTTCCACCTCCATGCTTCACGGTTGGGATGGTGTTCTTGGGGTTGTACTCATCCTTCTTCTTCCTCCAAACACGGCGAGTGGAGTTTAGACCAAAAAGCTATATTTTTGTCTCATCAGACCACATGACCGTCTCCCATTCCTCCTCTGGATCATCCAGATGGTCATTGGCAAACTTCAGACGGGCCTGGACATGCGCTGGCTTGAGCAGGGGGACCTTGTGTGCGCTGCAGGATTTTAATCCATGACGGCGTAGTGTGTTACTAATGGTTTTCCTTGAGACTGTGGTCCCAGCTCTCTTCAGGTCATTGACCAGGTCCTGCCGTGTAGTTCTGGGCTGATCCCTCACCTTCCTCATGATCATTGATGCCCCACGAGGTGAGATCTTGCATGGAGCCCCAGACCGAGGGTGATTGACCGTCATCTTGAACTTCTTCCATTTTCTAATAATTGCGCCAACAGTTGTTGCCTTCTCACCAAGCTGCTTGCCTATTGTCCTGTAGCCCATCCCAGTCTTGTGCAGGTCTACAATTTTATCCCTGATGTCCTTACACAGCTCTCTGGTCTTGGCCATTGTGTCTTTTATACAGGTAACGAGTTCAAACAGGTGCAGTTAATACAGGTAATGAGTGGAGAACAGGAGGGCTTCTTAAAGAAAAACTAACAGGTCTGTGAGAGCCGGAATTCTTACTGGTTGGTAGGTGATCAAATACTTATGTCATGCAATACAATGCAAATGAATTACTTAAAAATCATACAATGTGATTTTCTGGATTTTTGTTTTAGATTCCGTCTCTCACAGTTGAAGTGTACCTATGATAAAAATTACAGACCTCTACATGCTTTGTAAGTAGGAAAACCTGCAAAATCGGCAGTGTAGCAAATCCTTGTTCTCCCCACTGTAAGTATTCAGACCCTTTACTCAATAATTTGTTGAAGCACCTTTGGTGCTCTGCAGGTCAAGCTTTGTCAGGTTGGATGGGGAGCGTCGCTCCACAGCTATTTTCAGGTCTCTCCAAAAATGTCCAATCAGGTTCAAGTCCGTGCTCTGGCTGGGCCACTCAAGGACATTCAGAATCTTTTTACGAAGCCACTCCTACATTATCTTGGCTGTATGCTTAGGGTCGTTGTCCTGTTGGAAGGTGAGTTATATGCTATATTATCTCTGTTGTATTAGTGGTGTTATATTATCTATGTTATATTAGTGGTGTTATATGTTATATTGTCTCTGTTGTATTAGTGGTGTTATATTATCTCTGTTGTATTAGTGGTGTTATATTATTTCTGTTGTATTAGTGGTGTTATATATTATATTATCTCTGTTGTATTAGTGGTGTTATATTGTCTCTGTTGTATTAGTGGTGTTATATTGTCTCTGTTGTATTAGTGGTGTTATATATTATCTCTGTTCTATTAGCGGTGTTATATGTTATATTGTCTCTGTTGTATTAGTGGTGTTATATTGTCTCTGTTGTATTAGTGGTGTTATATATTATCTCTGTTCTATTAGTGGTGTTATATGTTATATTGTCTCTGTTGTATTAGTGGTGTTATATTGTCTCTGTTGTATTGGTGGTGTTATATATTATATTATCTCTGTTGTATTTGTGGTGTTATAAGGTCTCTGTTGTATTAGTGGTGTTATATTGTCTCTGTTGTATTCGTGGTGTTATATATTATATTATCTCCGTTGTATTAGTGGTGTTATATTATCACTGTTGTATTAGTGGTGTTATATTATCTCTGTTGTATTGGTGGTGTTATATGTTATATTGTCTCTGTTGTATTTGTGGTGTTATAATGTCTCTGTTGTATTAGTGGTGTTATATTATCTCTGTTGTATTAGTGGTGTTATATTATCTCTGTTGTATTAGTGGTGTTATATATTATATTATCTCTGTTGTATTAGTGGTGTTATATTATCTCTGTTGTATTAGTGGTGTTGTATTGTCTCTGTTGTATTAGTGGTGTTATATTATCTCTGTTGTATTAGTGGTGTTATATTATCTCTGTTGTATATGTGGTGTTATATTATCTCTGTTGTATTAGTGGTGTTATATTGTCTCTGTTGTATTAGTGGTGTTATATATTATATTATCTCTGTTGTATTAGTGGTGTTATATGTTATATTATCTCTGTTGTATTAGTGGTGTTATATTATCTCTGTTGTATTAGTGGTGTTATATGGTCTCTGTTGTATTAGTGGTGTTATATTATCTCTGTTGTATTAGTGGTGTTATATTATCTCTGTTGTATTAGTGGTGTTATATGTTATATTGTCTCTGTTGTATTAGTGGTGTTATATGTTATATTGTCTCTGTTGTATTAGTGGTGTTATATTGTCTCTGTTGTATTAGTGGTGTTATATTATATTGTCTCTGTTGTATTAGTGATGTTGTATTAGTGATGTTATATGTTATATTATCTCTGTTGTATTAGTGGTGTTATATTATCTGTGTTATATTATCTCTGTTGTATTAGTGGTGTTATATTATATTATCTCTGTTGTATTAGTGGTGTTATATGTAATATTGTCTCTGTATTAGTGGTGTTATATTGTCTCTGTTGTATTAGTGGTGTTATATTATCTCTGTCGTATTAGTGGTATTATATGATCTCTGTTGTATTAGTGGTGTTATATTATCTCTGTTGTATTAGTGGTGTTATATTGTCTCTGTTGTATTCGTGGTGTTATATTGTCTCTGTTGTATTAGTGGTGTTATATTGTCTCTGTTGTATTAGTGGTGTTATATTGTCTCTGTTGTATTAGTGGTGTTATATTGTCTCTGTTGTATTAGTGGTGTTATATGGTCTCTGTTGTATTAGTGGTGTTATATTATCTCTGTTGTATTAGTGGTGTTATATTATCTCTGTTGTATTAGTGGTGTTATATATTATATTATCTCTGTTGTATTAATGGTGTTATATTATCTCTGTTATATTAGTGGTGTTATATTATCTCTGTTGTATTAGTACTAATGTCAGATGGTGAGTGTAGCTGGTGCATGAAGTCAGGCGCAGGAGAGCAAGATGAGTGAGCAACGTACTTTACTCAAACAATAAAGGCACAAGGTAAAACAAATACACTTGACCAATAACCAACGGTAAATATTACGCACGGGTGAACACAGCACCCGTCGAAAAACCAGCCATCATGAACCGAAATGAACATAGAAATAATCAGCACAACAAACATGGGGGAAATAGAGGGTTAAATACATGAACATGTCATTGGGGAATGAAAACCAGGTGTGTAGAAAATAAAGACAAAACCAATGGAAAATGAATCAGCGATGGCTAGAAGACCGGTGACGTCGACTGCCGAACAAGGAGAGGGACTGACCTCGGCGGAAGTCGTGACATGCTGTTGGGTGGCAGACGGTGTCATCAGTGCAGAAAAAACTCAAGGCCGCGTGGGATATCGTTATAAAACTGAAGTGCAAGGATTATATTTGCAGTGTTTTAATGACCTTGCTTTGAACTCCTGTGACCGAATCCCCAACAGCGTCTCTCCACGATGTAGCAACATCTTGATATGTTCCCCTGATTCCGTCCAATAGAGTCAAGGGGGAAAAGCACTCCTAAAAGCTTTCATACTCACAACACTATATTGACCAGCGTCATTTTATCAATACATTTCTTTACGTTTGAACTCACTTTGCTGTGGACCATCAGTTTATGACCGACTGACCAATATCTACAGATCAGTGTTCCTCCATGTAATGTCAAAGTCCAGCACCTTCCCCTTCTTCTCCTCTCCTCCTTTTCAAATGTACATTGCAGAGAGGTGGAGAAGTCAAAGAACCCCCCCCCTCTCTCCCCATTCTTAGATCCCACATCAGAAGGCAGAGCAGCAGCTACGTCATCATGAAACCTGCTATATGTCACTTTTTTGCGTGACCCGGCCATATTCACATAGAAATGTGTATTGTAGATCTGTCATTCTCATTGCAAGCAAGTCTAAGAAGCAGTAGATATGTTCTGTTTGTGCTATTTCTATGCTAACCCGTACTTAACCTTTTTTTTTTGTGTGTCTTTTACTTTCGGTTTTATGCACCAGCTTCAAACAAGCTGAAATACAATATTTTTGTTTATGGAAAATATATTTTACAGCGGTTTAGATTGTACAATGATTCTCTATACTAAACGTGTTTATTTTGTCACATAAACTGAAATTAGGGTAACTATTGGACTTTTAGCAACCAGGAAATGACAGAGCGTTCTGCATTTTTAACTTGACATTTAATGGGAGGAGCTGACATTAAAATCATGGCTTTCAGCCACAACATCTGCTTGTCAGCTGAATCATATCTCTTCCTCCATTAGTGCGCCACTCCTCATGTCCAATCACAGACTGGGAAGGAGAGGAGAGGAGAGGAGAGGAGAGGAGAGGAGAGGAGAGGAGAGGAGAGGAGAGGAGAGGAGAGGAGAGGAGACAACACTAAAACCTTTCATTGAGTGACAGCAGCCAGCCTGTTACAGCTCTGTCTCTTTGATCTGACTGCTACTTCAGTGTATGGACATGCTGAACATTAAGGTACAGTGGACCAAAACTCGATGTGATGCAAAATACACCTTTTTCACTCTGAAGTCAGATATTGGCTGGAAACATAGGCCTACAGTTGAATCAAATCCCTGAATACACTTGAAAAGGAATTGTTCAGTAGTACAGTAGGATGCTGTCAGAGGTGTTGAAGGGTCAGAGGTGTTGAAGGGTCAGAGGTGTAGAAGGGTCAGAGGTGGAGAAGGGTCAGGTCAGAGGTGTAGAAGGGTCAGGTCAGAGGTGTAGAAGGGTCAGGTCAGAGGTGTAGAAGGGTCAGGTCAGAGGTGTAGAAGGGTCAGGTCAGAGGTGTAGAAGGGTCAGAGGTGTAGAAGGGTCAGGTCAGAGGTGTAGAAGGGTCAGAGGTGTAGAAGGGTCACGCCAGAGGTGTAGAAGGGTCAGGTCAGAGGTGTAGAAGGGTCAGGTCAGAGGTGTAGAAGGGTCAGGTCAGAGGTGTGGAAGGGTCAGGTCAGAGGTGTAGAAGGGTCAGAGGTGTAGAAGGGTCAGGCCAGAGGTGTGGAAGGGTCAGGTCAGAGGTGTGGAAGGGTCAGAGGTGTAGAAGGGTCACATCAGAGGTGTAGAAGGGTCAGGTCAGAGGTGTAGAAGGGTCAGGTCAGAGGTGTAGAAGGGTCAGGTCAGAAGTGTAGTAGGGTCAGGTCAGAGGTAAAGAAGGGTCAGAGGTGTAGAAGGGTCAGGTCAGAGGTGTAGAAGGGTCAGAGGTGTAGAAGGGTCAGGTCAGAGGTGTTGAAGGGTCAGGTCAGAGGTGTAGAAGGGTTAGAGGTGTAGAAGGGTCAGGTCAGAGGTGTAGAAGGGTCAGGTCAGAGGTGTAGAATGGTCAGGCCAGAGGTGTAGAAGGGTCAGGTCAGAGGTGTAGAAGGGTCAGAGGTGTAGAAGGGTCAGGTCAGAGGTGTAGAAGGGTCAAGCTAGAGGTGTAGAAGGGTCACGCCAGAGGTGTAGAAGGCACACAAATGAGAGTGCCTGGGGACATGCAGGGCCTTTGTTAACCTCCACATCACCAGAGGAACAGAGGAGGAATAGGATGAGGGTACGGCTAAAGGCTATCAAAACTGGTCGTCTAGTGCGATGGGGACAGAGTATTAAAGGAGCATATTTCTGGGCGTGGTAGAATAGATTCAGGGCATGGTGTACAGACAGGGGTATGGTAGGATATGAGTACAGTGGAGGTAAACCCAGGCACCGAGTGATGATAAGAGAGGTTGCATCTCTGGACGTACTAGTTATGCTGGGTGAGGTCACCGCATGTGTGGGAGGTGGGACAAAGGAGATATCTGAGGCATGTTGAGTGGGACTAGGGGCTCCGCAGTCAACTAAAACAATGATAACTATTCTAAACAACAATATACAAGGCATATTGACATTTGAGAGAGACATAAAGCGAGGCATAATGCAATCACAGGTGTTGATTGGGAGAGCTAGCTAAGACAACAACAGGTAAGACAACAACAGCTAATCAGCAGAGACAACAACAACAGATAAAATGGCGATGAATGGGCAGAGTTTGTCAGTTAACTACACACAGGGCCTGAGTTCGAGGCTGGGGCCGACAGATAAACAAAAAATAAACAAAATGGAGTACCGTATCTATGCATTTTACAAAATCGTCTTAGAAGTACACTTTACCACAATAAAGAGGAGAGTTTTACTCAACCATGTCAACAGTTCAACTATAAATCTGTGTGTTTTTTTCTGTGATACTCCAAGATTGAGGACAGAAGCTCAATATAACGCCTCGAAGGGCATTTATTTGCTAATCGTGTTGTCAATACACTATACATAATGTATAAGCCCTAATATATAATTCTACATAATGCCGTGTTTGTTGTTGTCTTGCAGCTGACCGTAGAATATCACTGACACATTGTCGGCTGTGCACCTTGCTACTGCTGCGTGCATCCACTCTCCAGCTGGACTGGGGAGGCTAGTTTCAGATAGTGGTTGGGTTGGACTACAGCATGTCCCTCAGGAGGGGGCTTTATGGATGGACGAATATGCAGAACATCACAAGTGACAATCTTGACAGAGAGAAATAAAACAAATGACTGTGTTGCATAAGAATGTCAACACAGAATAGCAATACAGAATAGCAATACAGAATACCAATACAGAATACCAATACAGAATACCAATACAGAATACCATTACAGAATACCAATAAGGAATACCAAGAAAAAAAAACAATACAGAATACCAAGAAAGAATAGCAAGAAAGAATACCAATACAGAATACAAATACAGAATACCAATAAAGAATACCATTAAAGAACACCAATACAGAATACCAATACAGAATACCAATACAGAATACCAATACAGAATACCAATATAGAATACCAATATAGAATACCAAGAAAGAATACCATTAAAGAATACAAAGAAAGAATACCACTACAGAATACCATTAAAGAATACCAATACAGAATACCAATAAACAATACCAATAAACAATACCAATACAGAATACCAATACAGAATACCAATACAGAATACCAATAAACAATACCAATACAGAATACCAATACAGAATACCAATACAGAATACCAATACAGAATACTAATACAGAATACCAAGAAAGAACTGCATGATCTTTCAAGTCAGCTCCTATCTGATGTTCTCAAGTTCTAAGCCTACATGAATGTCTCTTTACTAGAAACATCACACATGCATGAGTTGTATATATAACATGTTCATCTGCTTTATGCTCTAGAGCTCCTGAGCCATCATCCAATGGTCCATGGCTTCTCTATGAATAGCTACATCAGTCTTCATTTTCATCAGCAGAGACACACACACACACACGAGACAGACACACACACACGCACACACACGCAAACACAAACACACACACACACAGACAAACACACACACACACACACACACACACACACACACACACACACACACACACACACACACACACATGCATACACACACACACACACACATGCATACACACAACCACGTCTTCACACGCACTCACAGTCAGTTAGTCATACATGCAGGGTCCACTGCTCCTCTGTCTGTAACGTTGCCTCAGTAATCCATTACAGTAGAACATAGTCCCCCAGGGGAACAGAATGGAGATGTGTTAATCAACAGAAGTGGAGGCTCCTCAGAGGAGGAAGGGGAGGACCATCCTCCTCAGTGAATTTCATAAAAATAAAAATAGTGAAACAAAAAAAAAGTATCCTTTTTAGATTTAAATATATTCACGTCACCAAATAATTGATTAAAACACACTGTTTTGCAACGACGGTCTACAGTAGCCTCAACAGCACTCTGTAAGATAGCACCATGGTGTAGCCGGAGGACAGCTAGCTTCCGTCCTCCCCTGGGTACGTTGACTTCAATACAAAACCTGGGAGGCTCATGGTTCTCACCCTCTTCCATAGACTTACACAGTAATTAGGACAACTTTCCCGAGGACGTCCTCCAACCTATCAGAGCTCTTTTATCATGAACTGACATGTTGTCCCCCCAATCAAAGGATCAGAGAATGAATATAGTACTGAAAGCATAAGCTACAGCTAGCTAGCGCTGTAGTTAGAGTTGCAAAGGGTTGGAAACTTTCCGGTAAATATTCCTGAAATATTCCTGAAATTTTCCATGGGAAGTTGAAATTTTCCATGGGAAGTTAAGCCCCGGGAATTTTGGGAATTTTGCTTAAATTCATCAAAAATGTTAGCTTCTAACAGTGAACGTTTGTGTGGGATACACATAATGCAATTCTAGGTCTTGTGGTATATTTTGGTTAAACTATCCCCAATTCAATGGAATTGCAACCCTCTGCATTCACAGTGCATTCTTCCATCACATGTACAGTGCACTCTTCCATCACATGTACAGCTGATTCTCAAGATCTTGCACACTAATGAGATACTATTGAGCCCACACTACTACACTGTCTGAGCCAAGGACTACATGCTTTCTGGTAAGTTTTGATTACAATACTGAGTGGGGTGAATATATTTTATATGACATAAATTATTTTTTGTTAACTAGTAAATAGTTGCCTACAGCAAAGTGTGTTTAAATCATTTCTAACTTGTTAACAATTTCTGCTAGTTAGTTTTTGCTACCATGTGGGTTTTACCTGGCTTGAGCCTGCTAACTGAGGAGTGTTAATTCACCTGTTTCCATACATGGTTCATTTTAAAGCATTTATCTTACAAAGGAGTTGTTTAATCTAACTGCTTAACTATTTATCTGTACATGGAATTGTATTTGGGTTTGTTTTACTCATATTTTTCTAATCTTCAAAGGAAAATGCCACAGGCACTATCTGATGTGTGGAGACAGAAGGAAAAGCTGTGTACATTTGCAAATACTGTGCCAAATCATATGTGAAGAATGCAACAAAGATGCAGAATCATCTGGCCAAGTGCATAAAGTTCCCTCAGCGCTCACAAGCAACCTCTGACAAAAGTCCCTCTACTTCTATTCAAGATGAAAATGATGAATCAGACACCTTGTCGATAGCAACAGCTCATGGTCCTCCTGGAATCAAAAGTTGTTTTGACTCAATGGAGGAACGTAAATCAGAGAAATGCTGATGAATGTCTTGCTCGAGCTGTGTATGCAACTGGTTCACCTCTGATGCTCACAGGTAATGTGTATTGGAAGAGATTTCTGAATGTTCTTCGCCCAGCATACACCCCTCCAACCAGACATGCTTTATCTACTCATTTTCTGAATGCGTAGTTCAACAGAGTTCAAGTGAAGGTCAAGCAAATTATAGAGAAAGCAGACTGTATTGCAATCATCTCTGATGGGTGGTCGAATGTTTGTGGGCAAGGAATAATTAACTACATCATCTCCACCCCTCAACCAGTATTCTACAAGAGCACAGAAACAAGGGACAACAGACACACTGGTCTCTACATTGCAGATGAGCTGAAGGCAGTCATCAATGACCTTGGACTACAGAAGGTATTTGCACTGGTGACAGACAATGCTGCGAACATGAAGGCTGCTTGGTCTAAAGTGGAGGAGTCCTACCCTCACATCACACCCAATCTGCTCCTCAATGACAACATGGCACTGAAAACAATGGATAAACTCTACAAGAGAGCAAAGGAAATGGTTAGGTATGTGAAGGGTCATCAAGTTATAGCAGCAATCTACCTCACCAAGCAAAGTGAGACGAATAAGAGCACCACATTGAAGCTGCCCAGCAACACCCGTTGGGATGGTGTTGCCATCATGTTTGACAATCTCCTGGAGGGGATGGAGTCTCTCCAAGAAATGGCCATATCACAGTCTGCCGATATGGACAGCCCCATCAAGAGGATCCTCCTGGATGATGTATTTTGGGAGAGAGTGGTAAGCAGCCTGAAACTCCTGAAACCTATAGCAGTAGCCATTGCAAGGATTGAGGGAGGCAATGCCCAGATCAACAAGGCCTATGGTGTCATCACTACTGTGTCTTGCCACCTTGGCCTGGATGAGGGCAAGGTTCTTGGCAGTCTGGCGAAGTACATTTCCAAGCAAGGGCCTTGGGATGGAGATGCAATATGGCAGTCGTGCCAACATATCCCATCAGCCACCTGGTGGAAGGGACGTTGTGGATCTGAGGCTCTTTCCCATGATGCCTCCATCATCCTGCAAATCCCACCAACATCAGCCGTCTCAGAGCGCAACTGGTCCTTGTTTGGGAACACACACACCAAAGCACGCAACAGGCTGACCAATAAAAGGGTTGAAAAATTGGTGGCCATCCGAGCAAATTTGAGGCTTTTTGAGCCTGACAACGAGCCATCTTCTACAAGGTTGGAAAGTGACAGTGAAGATGAGGCCTCAGAGTCTGATGTTCAGGGAGAAGACATGGAAGCCTGAGAGGAAGACAACCAAAGCTTTCGTTTCTAGACTATCATTTTACAGATGTATGTTGAAAACGTTTTTGGGTTAAGAGATGGATCATTTGGGATCATACAATATTCCCTTTCTTTTTTTGTTCAGTGAAATCATCCCATGTGAAGAGTCAACTCATTTCATTAAAGTTCAATTCGTAACTAAAGTGTTTTTTACATTTCTATTAGAAGGATTTAATAATTTGCAATCGTGTCTACTTATGATAAGGCAAAAGGTTTATGTTTCTGTCTCCATATGATATGGTAAATATATCCAATGCAAAAAACATCTACATTTAAATGGTATTATTATTCATTTGCATATATTTCTGTTAATTCCCATATATCCCGTTAATTCCCATATATTCCCGTTAATTCCCACTGAATATTCCCCAAAATGTCCAACCCTAGCTGTAATGCATCAAATGTGGTGAGTAGTTGACTCCGAGAGTAAGACAATAGTTGAACAGTTTTGAACAAATTAATTTCTTCCAAAATGAAGGAGAAGCGAGAGAGAGCGAGCTAGCTATATATATATATTTGAATTCTTAAATTCACTTTTACTTACGTAGCTAGTGAATGCAGCTAGCAAGTTAAGCCTATTATAATATGAAGGTTTGTCTTGGAAAGGTTTTTGTCGCCTCCACAAGCGAAGGGAAAAGGTGAGAGAAGTAGAGCTATAGCTGGAGTGTCGTTGGATATAGATGACGAGAAAATCCCAGGAGTGGTCAGTGCACATCGCCTGAGCCGGATGGTACATTTCAGGAAGGAGAAAAGCCTGTGGATATTATTGTTATTTGAGGAGACGCTACCAGAATATGTGAAGCTTGGATATGTGAGGTACGCGGTGAGAGCATGTGTCCAAACCATTACAGTGTGGGAATTGTAAAGGATATGATCACATGTCAGGAGAAGTATAGTATTGAAGAATCTGTCAATGGAAAATGTTGCAGCTGTGGTGGGGATCATACTCCAGACTTCCTTGGGTGCCCTGTTAGGGTGAAGGAGGTCGAGGTGTCAAGGATCAGATCAGTGCAGCTGATCTCCTATGTGGAGGCGGTGAAGAGAGTCGAAGGGGCAAAAGACAACAGTGTTGAAAATATGACAGTGGATGCATTGCAACCAGTTGATAGTGTTTAAAGTCAATCAGGTGATCTGGATACACTCGTTGTGAAGAAGGTGGATTTTGTAGCATTTATAACCACAGTGATTCATTGTACAGCACAAGTGTCTTAAAGAAGTCCAAGAAGCTGGACTTCATCATATCTGCAGCCAATACATTTTTGGGGCTCCAAGACATCACGGCAGAAGCACTGCAAGGACTATTGTTGCTAGGAAATGTCCCGCCCTCAGGTGTAGGGACCTGATTAGAATTAGTTGTTGTTTTTTACAGAAAAGCAGCTTGATTTTGTTAATTTATTTTGTGATAGTTTGTACGATATTTCATTTATTTTTACCCACATTATTTTCCTTTTTTGGGGGGATCCTTATCACTCACCTGCACAGTAGATGGTGGAATGCAAATCCAATTGTTGCGAACGCCATTTATACCATACAAGAAGAAGAAAATTCTACATCCCATCTCCATGCTACACTCCCATGTCCCATAGACACGCAATTCCTGGTAGTGGAGAAGAAAAAAATCTACCAAATCAATTTTCAATCTCATGTTGTAGAGATTTAGAGCATCTGAGCATTCCTAGCAAGTCAGGGAAAATTAGGAATACCTTTTATGTTGTCTGTGAGTTTAACGTGTGCACGTGTTCATATGGTAAGATGGAAAACTGCCCACACAGTTTGTTCAGTTGCATCCTGTTTGTGTTGTTTTCCTGGTGGTAATTCAAGGAGATAGTAGCCATGTATGGCTCCCATGCTCACTGACCTGTGGATAACTCTGTATTAATGTACATGCACATACCTCGTGACCTGTAGCACTACTGTAGATTTGGTCATGTATCAGTAGCCTACACACTCTGTGTGTGTATAACCTTCCGGGTTCTTAATTCTAACCAAGCCAACCAATCAGCAGCCATGGTACTGGAACTCATGCAAATCTTTCATTCTGACAGACAGTAACACACACCGTAGTTGGTAGTTGACTTCAATGACTTCTCTTGCACTTCTACAACATATCAGGATAAAACCTTAACAACAGAAAAATGCTGAACCTGGACGGCGTGCACATGTTGAAAACATGCTAGTGTACTTGTCTAACAGGACGAGAGCTAGCTAGCTAGCATAGCTAACAAGTTAGCATGAAAACACAGCTAAAACAACCGAAATACATGACAAAAAAACTACACGTACATTAGTTCGTACAACTTCTGTGACCGTTTGGACATAATTATATCAAAGGAAAGTGCTTTTAACTGGGGTAGGAGGGGAGAAGCATTTCCGTCCATCAGCATGAAAGAAATGGGAATGATAACGATGGAGCAGCTAGGATGCAATACCGTCAACCAAACACACGATGTCAGTCAAATACCCATTAATGAAATTATATGAACTCAATAACATGAATTCAAAGCTTACGAAACACATTTTGGCGAACTTCATAAATAAAAGAGGATTTATTTTCTTACTCTGTTACATATGCACCTTTCTGTGGTTACGTGTTGCAGCATCTCTCTCTGTGGTTACGTGTTGCAGCGTCTCTCTCTGTGGTTACGTGTTGCAGCATCTCTCTCTGTGGTTACGTGTTGCAGCATCTCTCTCTGTGGTTACGTGTTGCAGCGTCTCTCTCTGTGGTTACGTGTTGCAGCATCTCTCTCTGTGGTTACGTGTTGCAGCATCTCTCTCTGTGGTTACGTGTTGCAGCATCTCTCTCTGTGGTTACGTGTTGCAGCATCTCTCTCTGTGGTTACGTGTTGCAGCATCTCTCTCTGTGGTTACGTGTTGCAGCATCTCTCTCTGTGGTTACGTGTTGCATCGTCTCTCTGTGGTTACGTGTTGCATCGTCTCTCTGTGGTTACGTGGTGCAGCATCTCTCTCTGTGGTTACGTGTTGCATCGTCTCTCTGTGGTTACGTGTTGCATCGTCTCTCTGTGGTTACGTGGTGCAGCATCTCTCTCTGTGGTTACGTGTTGCATCGTCTCTCTGTGGTTACGTGTTGCAGCATCTCTCTCTGTGGTTACGTGTTGCAGCATCTCTCTCTGTGGTTACGTGGTGCAGCATCTCTCTCTGTGGTTACGTGTTGCAGCATCTCTCTCTGTGGTTACGTGTTGCAGCATCTCTCTCTGTGGTTACGTGTTGCAGCATCTCTCTCTGTGGTTACGTGGTGCAGCATCTCTCTCTGTGGTTACGTGTTGCAGCGTCTCTCTCTGTGGTTACGTGTTGCAGCGTCTCTCTCTGTGGTTACGTGGTGCAGCGTCTCTCTCTGTGGTTACGTGGTGCATCATCTCTCTCTGTGGTTACGTGTTGCAGCATCTCTGTGGTTACGTGTTGCAGCATCTCTGTGGTTACGTGTTGCAGCATCTCTATGGTTACGTGTTGCAGCATCTCTGTGGTTACGTGTTGCAGCATCTCTGTGGTTACGTGTTGCAGCATCTCTGTGGTTACGTGTTGCAGCATCTCTCTCTGTGGTTACGTGTTGCAGCATCTCTATGGTTACGTGTTGCAGCATCTCTCTGTGATGAAAAAACAACGATTAAGAGTGTCTCAGGAGTCTAAATGACTTACAAGGAAACAGAAACATCATTTCTGGTTGTAGGCGGACTGACAACCAGGAAACCAAGGCCGTGTTCTCTAATGAACAAATTATATAATTGTTGATGAATGTCCTCTGTCATTTTAAATGACCACTTAATCTCGAATCCCCTCCTCAACCCATTCATATCTCTCTGTATACATGTACACTATCTACAGTTGGTCAAATACATCAATGATCTGAAAATGTGGTCGGAGGCGCTGTATGGAGGGTGGGATGCAATTGCGGACTCACCAGAGAGGCATGCAGAGGCCAAATTGAGATCCATACCGCATCGCCGTGCGCCTCCCGAATTGTGTATCAATGCGGTGGGCTCAATATAACTCTTCATTAAGATGATTGGGTGAAGGTAGGTGAGGGAGGTCCTGTATAAACACAAACTCACTTCCTTGACAACTTCCTTGACAACAGCTCTGCGCTGCTCCGCGAAGCTCAAGAAACACGACTGCCCTGACTTCTGCAGAGGCCGTATCACCATAAATGCTGCACGGCCAGTGCAGATTTTGGATTGACCATGAAGTGCCTTTTAGACAGGATTAGACGGCCGTCTATAGCGGAAGATTAACGAGGGAATTTTCTGAGCTAAACTGACCAAGACACACCTCCAACAACAACACATAAAACCACACAGAATTCTGCCCCAAAAACAATGACAATTTCTCTTCTTTAGGTGAGTGCTGATGCCGCCCTGTGATAAGCAGTGCCCACTTTGTCAAAGGCAGGGACGCAACACGTCTCTTTTCCATACCCAGTGCTCCTCTCCAGTGTGCTGTTGGAGAGAGGCATCGCTGCGGCAGAAAGAGTATGTGGCCTTTTCTGTAGCCTACAGGCTGGAGATAAAAATGTATGACAATGTAATGAGACGGACACGTTTTACATCATGCAGCCTTCTCCGATCAAATAGCCTAACCTAAATGGCGTCCAATCAAATAAAAACAATGTGCCGACATGTTAAACAACATATCCTAAAATAGAGGACGGGTCAAAGGAAAATGGATGCTATGGAATGGCCAATCAGAGTACTCAAAACTGCTGCCCAGGAGTTTCATCCCGTGGGGTAAATTGTCATGATCAGAGGTTTCAAGTTTGTATCTGTACATTTTTTACGAGCTGATCAATAGCGAAAAAGAAAATACTTCTGTGTTTTCCTGCTGTGTAAACACATTGCAAATAGACTCACGATAACTCCTGATAAAGTTGGGTAGCTGCTATTCAGTGTTAAAAAAAAAGCCAAATTGATAAGTCACAGGAATCAAGACTAATAAAGCCAATGCAACGGTCTGTTTTACAAACGGTGGGCCTACCACATGGATGGTCCTACCACATGGATGGTCCTACCACATGGATGGTCCTACCACATGGATGGGCCTACCACATGGATGGGTCTACCACATGGATGGGTCTACAGCATGGATGGGTCTACCACATGGATGGGTCTACCACATGGATGGGTCTACCACATGGATGGGCCTACCACATGGATGGGCCTACCACATGGATGGTCCTACCACATGGATGGGCCTACCACATGGATGGGCCTACCACATGGATGGTCCTACCACATGGATGGGCCTACCACATGGATGGGCCTACCACATGGATGGGCCTACCACATGGATGGGCCTACCACATGGATGGGTCTACCACATGGATGGTCCTACCACATGGATGGGCCTACCACATGGATGGGCCTACCACATGGATGGGCCTACCACATGGATGGGCCTACCACATGGATGGTCCTACCACATGGATGGGCCTACCACATGGATGGGCCTACCACATGGATGGGCCTACCACATGGATGGGCCTACCACATGGATGGGCCTACCACATGGATGGGCCTACCACATGGATGGGCCTACCACATGGATGGGCCTACCACATGGGTGGGTCTACCACATTTTATTTTTTATTTAACCTTTATTTAACCAGGTAGGCAAATTGAGAACACGTTCTCATTTACAATTGCGACCTGGCCAAGATAAAGCAAAGCAGTTCGACACATACAACAACACATAGTTACACATGGAGTAAAACAAACATATAGTCAATGATACAGTGAAAAAAAATAAGTCTATATACAATGTGAGCAAGTGAGGTGAGATAAGGGAGGTGAAGGCAAACAAATATATGTATAAATAAATAAAAATATAAAAAGGCCATGGTGGCGAAGTAAATACAACACAGCAAGTAAAATAAAACTTAAAACACTGGAATGGTTGGTTTGCAGTGGAAGAAAGCGCAAAGTAGAGACAGAAATAATGGGGTGCAAAGGAGCAAAATAAATAAATAAATACAGTAGGTAAAGAGGTAGTTGTTTGGGCTAAAATTATAGATGGGCTATGTACAGGTGCAGTAATCTATGAGCTGCTCTGACAGCTGGTGCTTAAAGCTAGTGAGGGAGATAAGTGTTTCCAGTTTCAGAGATTTTTGTAGTTCGTTCCAGTCATTGGCAGCAGAGAACTGGAAGGAGAGGCGGCCAAAGGAAGAATTGGTTTTGGGGGTGACCAGAGAGATAAACCTGCTGGAGCGCGTGCTACAGGTAGGTGTTGCTATGGTGACCAGCGAGCTGAGATAAGGGGGGACTTTACCTAGCAGGGTCTTGTAGATGACCTGGAACCAGTGGGTTTGGCGACGAGTATGAAGCGAGGGCCAGCCAACGAGAGTGTACAGGTCGCAGTGGTGGGTAGTATATGGGGCTTTGGTGACAAAACGGATGGCACTGTGATAGACTGCATCCAATTTATTGAGTAGGGTTTTGGAGGCTATTTTGTAAATGACATCACCGAAGTCGAGGATTGGTAGGATGGTCAGTTTTACAAGGGTATGTTTGGCAGCATGAGTGAAGGATGCTTTGTTGCGGAATAGGAAGCCAATTCTAGATTTAACTTTGGATTGGAGATGTTTGATGTGAGTCTGGAAGGAGAGTTTACAGTCTAACCAGACACCTAGGTATTTGTAGTTGTCCACATATTCTAGGTCAGAGCCGTCCAGAGTAGTGATGTTGGACAGGCGGGCAGGTGCAGGCAGCGATCGGTTGAAGAGCATGCATTTAGTTTTACTTGTATTTAAGAGCAATTGGAGGCCACGGAAGGAGAGTTGTATGGCATTGAAGCTCGCCTGGAGGGTTGTTAACACAGTGTCAAAAGAAGGGCCAGAAGTATACAGAATAGTGTCGTCTGCGTAGAGGTGGATCAGAGAATCACCAGCAGCAAGAGCGACATCATTGATGTATACAGAGAAGAGAGTCGGTCCAAGAATTGAACCCTGTGGCACCCCCATGGAGACTGCCAGAGGCCCGGACAACAGACCCTCCGATTTGACACACTGAACTCGATCAGAGAAGTAGTTGGTGAACCAGGCGAGGCAATCATTAGAGAAACCAAGGCTGTCGAGTCTGCCGATGAGGATGTGGTGATTGACAGAGTCAAAAGCCTTGGCCAGGTCAATGAATACGGCTGCACAGTATTGTTTCCTATCGATGGCGGTTAAGATATCGTTTATGACCTTGAGCGTGGCTGAGGTGCACCCATGACCAGCTCTGAAACCAGATTGCATAGCGGAGAAGGTATGGTGGGATTCGAAATGGTCGGTAATCTGTTTGTTGACTTGGCTTTCGAAGACCTTAGAAAGGCAGGGTAGGATAGATATAGGTCTGTAGCTGTTAGGGTCAAGAGTGTCCCCCCCTTTGAAGAGGGGGATAACCGCAGCTGCTTTCCAATCTTTGGGAATCTCAGACGACACGAAAGAGAGGTTGAAAAGGCTAGTAATAGGGGTGGCAACAATTTCAGCAGATAGTTTTAGAAAGAAAGGGTCCAGATTATCTAGCCCGGCTGATTTGTAAGGGTCCAGATTTTGCAGCTCTTTTAGAACATCAGCTGACTGTATTTGGGAGAAAGAGAAATGGGGAAGGCTTGGGCGAGTAGCAGAGGGGAGGGCAGTGCTGTTGTCCGGGGTAGGGGTAGCCAGGTGGAAAGCATGGCCAGCCGTAGAAAAATGCTTATTGAAATTCTCAATTATAGTGGATTTGTCGGTGGTGACAGTGTTTCCTATCTTCAGAGCAGTTGGAAGCTGGGAGGAGGTGTTCTTATTCTCCATGGACTTTACAGTGTCCCAGAACTTTTTAGAATTTGTGTTGCAGGAAGCAAATTTCTGCTTGAAAAAGCTAGCCTTGGCTTTTCTAACTGCCTGTGTATACTGGTTTCTAGCTTCCCTGAAAAGTTGCATATCACGGGGGCTGTTCGATGCTAATGCAGAACGCCATAGGATGTTTTTCTGTTGGTTAAGGGCAGTCAGGTCAGGAGAGAACCAAGGGCTATATCTGTTCCTGGTTCTACATTTCTTGAATGGGGCATGCTTATTCAAGATGGTGAGGAAGGCATTTTAAAAAAAATGTCCAGGCATCCTCTACTGACGGGATGAGATCAATATCCTTCCAGGATACCTCGGCCAGGTCGATTAGAAAGGCCTGCTCGCTGAAGTGTTTCAGGGAGCGTTTGACAGTGATGAGTGGAGGTCGTTTGACCGCTGACCCATTACGGATGCAGGCAATGAGGCAGTGATCGCTGAGATCTTGGTTGAAAACAGCAGAGGTGTATTTGGAGGGCAAGTTTGTTAGGATGATATCTATGAGGGTACCCGTGTTTACGGAATTGGGGTGGTACCTGGTAGGTTCATTGATAATTTGTGTGAGATTGAGGGCATCAAGCTTAGATTGTAGGGTGGCTGGGGTGTTAAGCATGTTAAAATTTAGGTCGCCTAGCAGCACGAGCTCTGAAGATAGATGGGGGGCAATCAGTTCACATATAGTGTCCAGAGCACAGCTGGGGGCAGAGGGTGGTCTATAGCAGGCGGCAACGGTGAGAGACTTGTTTTTAGAGAGGTGGATTTTTAAAAGTAGAAGTTCAAATTGTTTGGGAACAGACCTGGATAGTAAAACAGAACTCTGCAGGCAGTCTTTGCAGTAGATTGCAACACCGCCCCCTTTGGCCGTTCTATCTTGTCTGAAAATCTTGTAGTTGGGGATGAAAATGTCAGAATTTTTGGTGGTCTTTCTAAGCCAGGATTCAGACACGGCTAAAACATCCGGGTTGGCAGAGTGTGCTAAAGCAGTGAACAAAACAAACTTAGGGAGGAGGCTTCTAATGTTAACATGCATGAAGCCAAGGCTATTACGGTTACAGAAGTCATCAAAAGAGAGCGCCTGGGGAATAGGAGTGGAGCTAGGTACTGCAGGGCCTGGATTCACCTCTACATCACCAGAGGAACAGAGGAGGAGTAGGATAAGGGTACGGCTAAAAGCTATGAGAATTGGTCGTCTAGAACTTCTAGAGCAGAGAGTAAAAGGAAGTTTCTGGGGGCGATAAAATAGCTTAAAGGAATAATGTACAGACAAAGGTATGGTAGGATGTGAATACAGTGGAGGTAAACCTAGGTATTGAGTGATGATGAGAGAGATATTGTCTCTAGAAACATCATTGAAACCAGGTGATGTCATCGCATATGTGGGTGGTGGAACTGTGAGGTTGGATATGGTATAGTGGTCAGGGCTAGAGGCTCTACAGTGAAATAAGCCAATAAACACTAACCAGAACAGCAATGGACAAGGCATATTTACATTAAGGAGAGGCATGCTTAATTGAGTGATCAATAAGGGTCCAGTGAGTAGAGGTTGGTTGGGGTCACGGCGATCCAGACAGCTGGCCGGGTAGATGGCTATCGGTAGCAAGATAGCATAGTATGGAAGTCTATTTGTAGATGTCTCGTGCGTTTCCGTCGGTAGGTTAGTGGGGTTCCGTGTGGTAGAGGGGATCAATCCAAATTGGCAAAATAGATATAGTGGCCCAAGAAAAAAAATAAAATAATAATAATAATAATAATAATTGTCCGATATACTTATTCAGATAGCAGCCGGTAAGACAGCTAACGGTTAGCGGGCCCCAGATGAGCGTTCAGGTAACGTTGGGACGGAGGTGCCAGTTGGATAACTCCCTCGGGCAGATAACGTCGGCAGTCAGTCGTGAAGGCCCGGTGGGGCTCCGTATCTGCAGCAACAACAAAACAACAAAAAAACGGGTCCGGATAGGTGGCTGTAGCCCAGGAATGGCTGATGGAACTCCTCAGCTGGCTAGCTCCGGAATGATTTGAGTTTGCTCCGGGATCGACGTAAGCCAGTAGTCACACGGTTTGCAGCTAGCTAGCTGCAAATGTCCAGAGCCTGCGGCTGAAATCCGGGGAAACTGAGAGAAAAAAAGTCCCGGAATGCTCCGGTCCGAGTCGCGTTGCACAAAAGTGCCGGTAGATTATCGAGCTAAAGGAATAGCTGATGACCACAAAACGTGGGCAGCTGAAACACCAACGCTAGCCAGCAGACCGGCTAATTTCTGGGCAGCTACAGATTAGCTTCTGGCTAGCTATCGGATAGCTTCTGGTTAGCTTTCTGGCTAGCTTCTGAATTAGCCCCTGGCTAGCTTCCACGGTGGTTTTTCAGATTTGAGGTAAATAATACTTTTTTGTAATTGGTGAAGCGGGTTGCAGGAAAGCTTTTGCAGGGAAGCTTTTGTAGTTGAGTTCTTGGATAATAAAATATATAAAAGATATGCGAAGAAAGGTGTAAATATATATATATACAGGACACGACAATACGAAACAGAAATGACGTCTGAACTGCTAAGCCATCTTGGCTTTTTTTGGATGGGCCTACCACATGGATGGGCCTACCACATGGATGGGCCTACCACATGGATGGGCCTACCACATGGATGGTCCTACCACATGGATGGGCCTACCTCATGGGTGGGCCTACCACATGGATGGGCCTACCACATGGATGGTCCTACCACATGGATGGTCCTACCACATGGATGGGTCTACCACATGGATGGGTCTACCACATGGATGGGCCTACCACATGGATGGGCCTACCACATGGATGGGCCTACCACATGGATGGGCCTACCACATGGATGGGCCTACCACATGGATGGGTCTACCACATGGATGGGCCTACCACATGGATGGGTCTACCACATGGATGGGCCTACCACATGGATGGGCCTACCAAATGGATGGGTCTACCACATAGATGGTCCTACCACATGGATGGTCCTACCACATGGATGGTCCTACCACATGGATGGGCCTACCACATGGATGGGTCTACCACATGGATGGGTCTACCACATGGATGGGCCTACCACATGGATGGGCCTACCACATGGATGGGCCTACCACATGGATGGGCCTACCACATGGATGGGCATTCTTAAAATTCCATTGTGGCCCGACATGGTAGGCTACAGCCCAGTAAGCACGGACCGATGCTGTCGCCTTTCTTTGGTGCGGTCCAGACAGGCCTTGATTTCCACATGGTCCGTACCAATCATAGACATCTATAAATTACGTCTTTTCAACTTTAATTAAGATCCAAAAATGTACCCGATTCCAAAATCCGAAAAATACGTTGTGTGTGTGACCTCTATGTTGTGTGTGTGTGACCTCTACGTTGTGTGTGTGTGACCTCTACGTTGTGTGTGTGTGATCTCTACGTTGTGTGTGTGTGATCTCTACGCTGTGTGTGTGTGACCTCTACGTTGTGTGTGTGTGACCTCTACGTTGTGTGTGTGTGACCTCTACGTTGTGTGTGTGTGATCTCTACGTTGTGTGTGTGTGATCTCTACGTTGTGTGTGTGTGACCTCTACGTTGTGTGTGTGTGATCTCTACGTTGTGTGTGTGTGACCTCTACGTTGTGTGTGTGTGATCTCTACGTTGTGTGTGTGTGATCTCTACGTTGTGTGTGTGTGTGACCTCTACGTTGTGTGTGTGTGACCTCTACGTTGTGTGTGTGTGATCTCTACGCTGTGTGTGTGTGACCTCTACGGTGTGTGTGTGTGTGACCTCTACGTTGTGTGTGTGTGACCTCTGCGTTGTGTGTGTGTGACCTCTGCGTTGTGTGTGTGTGACCTCTACGTTGTGTGTGTGTGATCTCTACGTTGTGTGTGTGTGACCTCTACGTTGTGTGTGTGTGTGACCTCTACGTTGTGTGTGTGTGTGACCTCTACGTTGTGTGTGTGTGTGACCTCTACGGTGTGTGTGTGAGCTCTACGTTGTGTGTGTATGTGACCTCTACGTTGTGTGTGTGTGTGACCTCTACGTTGCCCTCTGTTCAGTGTTGATGTTCTGACTTTGTGTTCTCTGTAGCTCATGTCATCAGCATGGTCTTTTCCCAGGCTCCCGCTGGCTTCTGGCTGGCTCTAAGGTGTGTGTGTTTTACACACACACACACACACACACACACACACACACACACACACACACACACACACACACACACACACACACACACACACACACACACACACACACACACACACACACACACACACACACACCCCTTAGAGCCAGCCAGAAGCCAGCGGGAGGCTGGAAAAAGACCACCGAATCAGGACTAATAAACACACACACACCGTTCTGCTTGTTTGCCCTCTGCACCCTCTCTGGTCTAAAAGAAGATGTACACACCAAGCATCCGTAATTAACTGAGACAAATAGAAAACGAGTCCCATGAGAATGTGCCACAGAAGCAGAGGTCAACCAGAGAGAACCAAATGGTTTTTGGAGCCTTTGATTCTTGTGGTAAAAGGACAGTCGTCAACTGCCAACACTTCCCAACAGAAACCCAGTTTGCAATTGCCTGAAAGTGTTGCCCTTATGAACTCATGCACGATGTTTCCTTTAACAAAAAAAAATTGTGTTATCTCTTCAGTAACCCCATCGCTCACAGCAGTATCACCTCATTTCCACATATGATCTGACATACTAACTAATGATTTTATAAGAGCTCAGTCCCTTGGTCCCTGGAGAGATGACGTGTGCAGAGATGACAGCTTTAAAGGTTATTTGTTAAAGTCTGTCTTCCCTGTTCCCTGCAGTCATAATTAGGAACAAAGGTTCAAACACCCATAAACACACACACACAGAGAGAGAGAGAGAGAGAGAGACAGAGAGAGAGAGAGAGAGAGAGAGAGAGAGAGAGAGAGAGAGAGAGAGAGAGAGAGAGAGAGAGAGAGAGAGAGAGAGAGAGAGAGAGAGAGACAGAGAGAGAGAGAGAGACAGAGACAGAGAGAGCGAGAGCGAGACAGAGAGAGAGAGAGAGACAGAGACAGAGACAGAGAGAGACAGAGACAGAGAGAGCGAGAGAGAGACAGAGACAGAGAGAGCGAGAGAGAGAGCGAGAGAGACAGAGACAGAGACAGAGAGAGCGAGAGCGAGAGAGAGACAGAGACAGAGACAGAGAGAGACAGAGAGAGCGAGAGCGAGAGAGAGAGAGAGAGACAGAGACAGAGACAGAGACAGAGACAGAGACAGAGACAGAGACAGAGAGAGCGAGAGCGAGAGACAGAGACAGAGACAGAGAGAGCGAGACAGAGACAGAGACAGAGAGAGCGAGAGACAGAGACAGACAGAGACAGAGAGAGCGAGAGAGACAGAGACAGAGACAGAGACAGAGACAGAGAGAGAGAGAGAGAGAGAGAGAGAGCGAGAGAGCGCACACACAGACAGGGGGTTCAGCACAGATGAGGTTATTGTCCTCGTTATTATCATCCTGGCACAGCAAAAAATGCTTTCCGTCACTGGGTTTGGTTCTCGGGAAAATGTTAATTCTGAAATGTTAATTCTACAATCTGAGTTAGACAGTCATTAGCTGTATCACAAAGGCTTTAGAAGAACCCACGATGGATGTTAACTGAAACACTGGGATGCACTTACCCCTTATATTCCCTGATGGGGAGTTCAGATACAACAAGTTACTTAAAGGGGGGAATCTGTTGCGTAGGAGTCAGTGGGCTGTTTTCAAAACTGTACAATATTTCAATGTTTATCAGATATCAATGATCTATCTCTGAAAAGCTCCATCGTAGAGATCCTCTCTATGGGCCTGATGCAGACTTAGGAAATGTCCTCCTTTCCTACGCACTTCTCTGTAGTTGGTATTCAGACTTACCTTATTCAAGGCGCGTAACGGGCTTTGCAGTCCTGGTTCCCTTTGCATGCTGAATAAATGTAATTCAAAGGCTGAAAACCCTCCCACTTGCTGACCAACAGATTTTCTTGTGGAGTTTTAATTTATTAATGGGGTTTTCAGTAGATTTATCTAAAGCCATCCCTTGAAATATGGTGTACCTTTAATTATATATATTTTTCGACATGCACTAGAATACATGGGAGAGAAGGTTCAGAATATTAGGGACCAATGAATCAAAGCCGTGTAAATACATGCATATTCATCACCTGTTCAGCAACAATTGGTCGATCCATTATGTTCAGAAACAACCACACAAACGTGACAGGGGAAAGAAAGGTAAACTAGCAATATAATGCAAAATGTAAGTAAACTATCACTAATGTGACAGTTATAAATGTGAGGAAACTAACACTAAAGTGACAGTTATAAATGTGAGGAAACTAACACTAAAGAGACAGTTATAAATGTAAGGAAACTAACACTAAAGAGACAGTTATAAATGTGAGGAAACTAACACTAAAGAGACAGTTATAAATGTAAGGAAACTAACACTAAAGAGACAGTTATAAATGTAAGGAAACTAACACTGAAGAGACAGTTATAAATGTGAGGAAACTAACACTAAAGTGACAGTTATAAATGTAAGGAAACTAACACTAAAGAGACAGTTATAAATGTAAGGAAACTAACACTAAAGTGACAGTTATAAATGTGAGGAAACTAACACTAAAGTGACAGTTATAAATGTAAGGAAACTAACACTAAAGAGACAGTTATAAATGTAAGGAAACTAACACTAAAGTGACAGTTATAAATGTGAGGAAACTAACACTAAATAGACAGTTATAAATGTAAGGAAACTAACACTAAAGTGACAGTTATAAATGTGAGGAAACTAACACTAAAGTGACAGTTATAAATGTAAGGAAACTAACACTGAAGAGACAGTTATAAATGTGAGGAAACTAACACTAAAGTGACAGTTATAAATGTAAGGAAACTAACACTAAAGTGACAGTTATAAATGTAAGGAAACTAACACTAAAGTGACAGTTATAAATGTGAGGAAACTAACACTAAAGAGACAGTTATAAATGTGAGGAAACTAAATCTAAAGTGACAGTTATAAATGTGAGAAAACTAACACTAAAGAGACAGTTATAAATGTGAGGAAACTAACACTAAAGTGACAGTTATAAATGTGAGGAAACTAACACTAAAGTGACAGTTATAAATGTGAGGAAACTAACACTAAAGAGACAGTTATAAATGTGAGGAAACTAACACTAAAGTGACAGTTATAAATGTGAGGAAACTAACACTAAAGAGACAGTTATAAATGTGAGGAAACTAACACTAAAGTGACAGTTATAAATGTGAGGAAACTAACACTAAACAGACAGTTATAAATGTAAGGAAACTAACACTAAAGAGACAGTTATAAATGTGAGGAAACTAACACTAAAGAGACAGTTATAAATGTGAGGAAACACTAAAGAGACAGTTATAAATGTGAGGAAACTAACACTAAAGTGACAGTTATAAATGTGAGGAAACTAACACTAAAGAGACAGTTATAAATGTGAGGAAACTAACACTAAAGAGACAGTTATAAATGTGAGGAAACTAACACTAAAGTGACAGTTATAAATGTAAGGAAACTAACACTAAAGATACAGTTATAAATGTGAGGAAACTAACACTAAAGAGACAGTTATAAATGTGAGGAAACACTAAAGAGACAGTTATAAATGTGAGGAAACTAACACTAAAGTGACAGTTATAAATGTGAGGAAACTAACACTAAAGAGACAGTTATAAATGTGAGGAAACTAACACTAAAGTGACAGTTATAAATGTGAGGAAACTAACACTAAAGAGACAGTTATAAATGTGAGGAAACTAACACTAAAGAGACAGTTATAAATGTGAGGAAACACTAAAGAGACAGTTATAAATGTGAGGAAACTAACACTAAAGTGACAGTTATAAATGTGAGGAAACTAACACTAAAGTGACAGTTATAAAGTTGAGGAAACTAACACTAAAGTGACAGTTATAAATGTGAGGAAACTAACACTAAAGTGACAGTTATAAATTTGAGGAAACTAACACTAAAGAGACAGTTATAAATGTGAGGAAACTAACACTAAAGAGACAGTTATAAATGTGAGGAAACTAACACTAAAGTGACAGTTATAAATGTGAGGAAACTAACACTAAACAGACAGTTATAAATGTGAGGAAACTAACACTAAAGAGACAGTTATAAATGTGAGGAAACTAACACTAAAGAGACAGTTATAAATGTGAGGAAACTAACACTAAAGAGACAGTTATAAATGTGAGGAAACTAACACTAAAGTGACAGTTATAAATGTGAGGAAACTAACACTAAAGTGACAGTTATAAATGTGAGGAAACTAACACTAAAGTGACAGTTATAAATGTAAGTAAACTAACACTAAAGTGACAGTTATAAATGTGAGGAAACTAACACTAAAGTGACAGTTATAAATGTGAGGAAACTAACACTAAAGAGACAGTTATAAATGTGAGGAAACTAACACTAAACAGACAGTTATAAATGTGAGGAAACTAACACTAAACAGACAGTTATAAATGTGAGGAAACTAACACTAAACAGACAGTTATAAATGTGAGGAAACTAACACTAAAGTGACAGTTATAAATGTGAGGAAACTAACACTAAACAGACAGTTATAAATGTAAGTAAACTAACACTAAAGTGACAGTTATAAATGTGAGGAAACTAACACTAAAGTGACAGTTATAAATGTGAGGAAACTAACACTAAAGTGACAGTTATAAATGTGAGGAAACTAACACTAAAGTGACAGTTATAAATGTGAGGAAACTAACACTAAACAGACAGTTATAAATGTGAGGAAACTAACACTAAAGTGACAGTTATAAATGTGAGGAAACTAACACTAAACAGACAGTTATAAATGTAAGGAAACTAACACTAAAGTGACAGTTATAAATGTAAGTAAACTAACACTAAAGAGACAGTTATAAATGTGAGGAAACTAACACTAAAGAGACAGTTATAAATGTGAGGAAACTAACACTAAAGAGACAGTTATAAATGTAAGGAAACTAACACTAAACAGACAGTTATAAATGTAAGGAAACTAAATCTAAAGTGACAGTTATAAATGTGAGGAAACTAAATCTAAAGTGACAGTTATAAATGTAAGTAAACTAACACTAAAGTGACAGTTATAAATGTGAGGAAACTAACACTAAAGTGACAGTTATAAATGTAAGTAAACTAACACTAAAGTGACAGTTATAAATGTAAGTAAACTAACACTAAAGTGACAGTTATAAATGTGAGGAAACTAACACTAAAGTGACAGTTATAAATGTGAGGAAACTAACACTAAAGTAACAGTTATAAATGTGAGGAAACTAACACTAAAGTGACAGTTATAAATGTAAGTAAACTAACACTAAAGTGACAGTTATAAATGTGAGGAAACTAACACTAAAGTGACAGTTATAAATGTAAGGAAACTAACACTAAAGTGACAGTTATAAATGTGAGGAAACTAACACTAAAGTGACAGTTATAAATGTAAGTAAACTAACACTAAAGTGACAGTTATAAATGTAAGTAAACTAACACTAAAGTGACAGTTATAAATGTGAGGAAACTAACACTAAAGTGACAGTTATAAATGTAAGTAAACTAACACTAAAGTGACAGTTATAAATGTAAGTAAACTAACACTAAAGTGACAGTTATAAATGTGAGGAAACTAACACTAAAGTGACAGTTATAAATGTAAGGAAACTAACACTAAAGTGACAGTTATAAATGTGAGGAAACTAACACTAAAGTGACAGTTATAAATGTAAGGAAACTAACACTAAAGTGACAGTTATAAATGTAAGGAAACTAACACTAAAGTGACAGTTATAAATGTGAGGAAACTAACACTAAAGTGACAGTTATAAATGTAAGGAAACTAAAGTGACAGTTATAAATGTAAGTAAACTAACACTAAAGTGACAGTTATAAATGTAAGGAAACTAAAGTGACAGTTATAAATGTAAGGAAACTAACACTAAAGTGACAGTTATAAATGTAAGGAAACTAACACTAAAGTGACAGTTATAAATGTGAGGAAACTAACACTAAAGTGACAGTTATAAATGTAAGGAAACTAACACTAAAGAGACAGTTATAAATGTAAGGAAACTAAAGTGACAGTTATAAATGTAAGGAAACTAACACTAAAGTGACAGTTATAAATGTAAGGAAACTAACACTAAAGTGACAGTTATAAATGTAAGGAAACTAAAGTGACAGTTATAAATGTAAGGAAACTAACACTAAAGAGACAGTTATAAATGTAAGGAAACTAAAGTGACAGTTATAAATGTAAGTAAACTAACACTAAAGAGACAGTTATAAATGTGAGGAAACTAAAGTGACAGTTATAAATGTAAGTAAACTAACACTAAAGAGACAGTTATAAATGTAAGGAAACTAAAGTGACAGTTATAAATGTAAGTAAACTAACACTAAAGTGACAGTTATAAATGTAAGTAAACTAACACTAAAGTGACAGTTATAAATGTAAGTAAACTAACACTAAAGAGACAGTTATAAATGTGAGGAAACTAACACTAAAGTGACAGTTATAAATGTAAGGAAACTAACACTAAAGTGACAGTTATAAATGTAAGGAAACTAACACTAAAGTGACAGTTATAAATGTGAGGAAACTAACACTAAAGTGACAGTTATAAATGTAAGGAAACTAAAGTGACAGTTATAAATGTAAGTAAACTAACACTAAAGTGACAGTTATAAATGTAAGTAAACTAACACTAAAGAGACAGTTATAAATGTAAGGAAACTAACACTAAAGTGACAGTTATAAATGTGAGGAAACTAAAGTGACAGTTATAAATGTAAGGAAACTAAAGTGACAGTTATAAATGTAAGGAAACTAACACTAAAGAGACAGTTATAAATGTAAGGAAACTAAAGTGACAGTTATAAATGTAAGTAAACTAACACTAAAGAGACAGTTATAAATGTGAGGAAACTAAAGTGACAGTTATAAATGTAAGTAAACTAACACTAAAGAGACAGTTATAAATGTGAGGAAACTAACACTAAAGAGACAGTTATAAATGTGAGGAAACTAACACTAAAGTGACAGTTATAAATGTAAGTAAACTAACACTAAAGTGACAGTTATAAATGTAAGGAAACTAACACTAAAGAGACAGTTATAAATGTGAGGAAACTAACACTAAAGATACAGTTATAAATGTGAGGAAACTAACACTAAAGTGACAGTTATAAATGTGAGGAAACTAACACTAAAGAGACAGTTATAAATGTGAGGAAACTAAAGTGACAGTTATAAATGTAAGTAAACTAACACTAAAGAGACAGTTATAAATGTGAGGAAACTAACACTAAAGAGACAGTTATAAATGTGAGGAAACTAACACTAAAGTGACAGTTATAAATGTAAGTAAACTAACACTAAAGTGACAGTTATAAATGTAAGGAAACTAACACTAAAGAGACAGTTATAAATGTGAGGAAACTAACACTAAAGATACAGTTATAAATGTGAGGAAACTAACACTAAAGAGACAGTTATAAATGTAAGTAAACTAACACTAAAGTGACAGTTATAAATGTAAGTAAACTAACACTAAAGTGACAGTTATAAATGTAAGGAAACTAACACTAAAGACACAGTTATAAATGTGAGGAAACTAACACTAAAGAGACAGTTATAAATGTGAGGAAACTAACACTAAAGTAACAGTCATAAATGTGAGGAAACTAACACTAAAGAGACAGTTATAAATGTGAGGAAACTAACACTAAAGAGACAGTCATAAATGTGAGGAAACTAACACTAAAGAGACAGTTATAAATGTAAGGTAACTAACACTAAAGTGACAGTTATAAATGTGAGGAAACTAACACTAAAGTAACAGTTATAAATGTGAGGAAACTAACACTAAAGTGACAGTTATAAATGTGAGGAAACTAACACTAAAGTAACAGTTATAAATGTGAGGAAACTAACACTAAAGAGACAGTTATAAATGTGAGGAAACTAACACTAAAGTGACAGTTATAAATGTGAGGAAACTAACACTAAAGTAACAGTCATAAATGTGAGGAAACTAACACTAAAGTGACAGTTATAAATGTGAGGAAACTAACACTAAAGTAACAGTCATAAATGTGAGGAAACTAACACTAAAGAGACAGTTATAAATGTAAGGTAACTAACACTAAAGTGACAGTTATAAATGTGAGGAAACTAACACTAAAGTAACAGTCATAAATGTGAGGAAACTAACACTAAAGAGACAGTTATAAATGTGAGGAAACTAACACTAAAGAGACAGTCATAAATGTGAGGAAACTAACACTAAAGAGACAGTTATAAATGTAAGGAAACTAACACTAAAGTGACAGTTATAAATGTGAGGAAACTAACACTAAAGTAACAGTTATAAATGTGAGGAAACTAACACTAAAGTGACAGTTATAAATGTGAGGAAACTAACACTAAAGTGACAGTTATAAATGTAAGTAAACTAACACTAAAGTGACAGTTATAAATGTGAGGAAACTAACACTAAAGTAACAGTTATAAATGTGAGGAAACTAACACTAAAGTGACAGTTATAAATGTAAGGAAACTAACACTAAACAGACAGTTATAAATGTGAGGAAACTAACACTAAAGTGACAGTTATAAATGTGAGGAAACTAACACTAAAGTGACAGTTATAAATGTAAGGAAACTAACACTAAAGAGACAGTTATAAATGTGAGGAAACTAACACTAAAGAGACAGTTATAAATGTGAGGAAACTAACACTAAAGATACAGTTATAAATGTGAGGAAACGAAAACACTAAAGATACAGTTATAAATGTAAGGAAACTAACACTAAAGAGACAGTTATAAATGTGAGGAAACTAACACTAAAGAGACAGTTATAAATGTGAGGAAACTAACACTAAAGTAACAGTTATAAATGTGAGGAAACTAACACTAAAGTGACAGTTATAAATGTAAGGAAACTAACACTAAAGATACAGTTATAAATGTGAGGAAACTAACACTAAAGAGACAGTTATAAATGTAAGGAAACTAACACTAAAGTGACAGTTATAAATGTGAGGAAACTAACACTAAAGTGACAGTTATAAATGTGAGGAAACTAACACTAAAGTGACAGTTATAAATGTGAGGAAACTAACACTAAAGTGACAGTTATAAATGTGAGGAAACTAACACTAAAGTAACAGTTATAAATGTGAGGAAACTAACACTAAAGTGACAGTTATAAATGTGAGGAAACTAACACTAAAGTGACAGTTATAAATGTAAGGTAACTAACACTAAAGTGACAGTTATAAATGTGAGGAAACTAACACTAAAGTGACAGTTATAAATGTAAGTAAACTAACACTAAAGTGACAGTTATAAATGTGAGGAAACTAACACTAAAGTGACAGTTATAAATGTGAGGAAACTAACACTAAAGTGACAGTTATAAATGTAAGGAAACTAACACTAAAGTGACAGTTATAAATGTGAGGAAACTAACACTAAAGTGACAGTTATAAATGTGAGGAAACTAACACTAAACAGACAGTTATAAATGTAAGGAAACTAACACTAAACAGACAGTTATAAATGTGAGGAAACTAACACTAAAGTGACAGTTATAAATGTGAGGAAACTAACACTAAAGTGACAGTTATAAATGTAAGGAAACTAACACTAAAGAGACAGTTATAAATGTGAGGAAACTAACACTAAAGAGACAGTTATAAATGTGAGGAAACTAACACTAAAGATACAGTTATAAATGTGAGGAAACGAAAACACTAAAGATACAGTTATAAATGTAAGGAAACTAACACTAAAGAGACAGTTATAAATGTGAGGAAACTAACACTAAAGAGACAGTTATAAATGTGAGGAAACTAACACTAAAGTAACAGTTATAAATGTGAGGAAACTAACACTAAAGTGACAGTTATAAATGTAAGGAAACTAACACTAAAGATACAGTTATAAATGTGAGGAAACTAACACTAAAGAGACAGTTATAAATGTAAGGAAACTAACACTAAAGTGACAGTTATAAATGTGAGGAAACTAACACTAAAGTGACAGTTATAAATGTGAGGAAACTAACACTAAAGTGACAGTTATAAATGTGAGGAAACTAACACTAAAGTGACAGTTATAAATGTGAGGAAACTAACACTAAAGTAACAGTTATAAATGTGAGGAAACTAACACTAAAGTAACAGTCATAAATGTGAGGAAACTAACACTAAAGAGACAGTTATAAATGTAAGGTAACTAACACTAAAGTGACAGTTATAAATGTGAGGAAACTAACACTAAAGTGACAGTTATAAATGTAAGTAAACTAACACTAAAGTGACAGTTATAAATGTGAGGAAACTAACACTAAAGTGACAGTTATAAATGTGAGGAAACTAACACTAAAGTGACAGTTATAAATGTAAGGAAACTAACACTAAAGTGACAGTTATAAATGTGAGGAAACTAACACTAAAGTGACAGTTATAAATGTGAGGAAACTAACACTAAACAGACAGTTATAAATGTAAGGAAACTAACACTAAAGTGACAGTTATAAATGTGAGGAAACTAACACTAAAGAGACAGTTATAAATGTGAGGAAACTAACACTAAAGAGACAGTTATAAATGTGAGGAAACTAACACTAAAGAGACAGTTATAAATGTGAGGAAACTAACACTAAAGAGACAGTTATAAATGTGAGGAAACTAACACTAAAGAGACAGTTATAAATGTGAGGAAACTAACACTAAAGAGACAGTTATAAATGTGAGGAAACTAACACTAAAGAGACAGTTATAAATGTGAGGAAACTAACACTAAAGAGACAGTTATAAATGTGAGGAAACTAACACTAAAGATACAGTTATAAATGTGAGGAAACTAACACTAAAGAGACAGTTATAAATGTGAGGAAACTAACACTAAAGAGACAGTTATAAATGTGAGGAAACTAACACTAAAGAGACAGTTATAAATGTGAGGAAACTAACACTAAAGAGACAGTTATAAATGTGAGGAAACTAACACTAAAGAGACAGTTATAAATGTGAGGAAACTAACACTAAAGAGACAGTTATAAATGTGAGGAAACTAACACTAAAGAGACAGTTATAAATGTGAGGAAACTAACACTAAACAGACAGTTATAAATGTAAGGAAACTAACACTAAAGTGACAGTTATAAATGTGAGGAAACTAACACTAAAGAGACAGTTATAAATGTGAGGAAACTAACACTAAAGAGACAGTTATAAATGTGAGGAAACTAACACTAAAGAGACAGTTATAAATGTGAGGAAACTAACACTAAAGAGACAGTTATAAATGTGAGGAAACTAACACTAAAGAGACAGTTATAAATGTGAGGAAACTAACACTAAAGAGACAGTTATAAATGTGAGGAAACTAACACTAAAGAGACAGTTATAAATGTGAGGAAACTAACACTAAAGATACAGTTATAAATGTGAGGAAACTAACACTAAAGAGACAGTTATAAATGTGAGGAAACTAACACTAAAGAGACAGTTATAAATGTGAGGAAACTAACACTAAAGAGACAGTTATAAATGTGAGGAAACTAACACTAAAGAGACAGTTATAAATGTGAGGAAACTAACACTAAAGAGACAGTTATAAATGTGAGGAAACTAACACTAAAGAGACAGTTATAAATGTGAGGAAACTAACACTAAAGAGACAGTTATAAATGTGAGGAAACTAACACTAAACAGACAGTTATAAATGTAAGGAAACTAACACTAAAGTGACAGTTATAAATGTGAGGAAACTAACACTAAAGAGACAGTTATAAATGTGAGGAAACTAACACTAAAGAGACAGTTATAAATGTGAGAAAACTAACACTAAAGAGACAGTTATAAATGTGAGGAAACTAACACTAAACAGACAGTTATAAATGTAAGGAAACTAACACTAAAGTGACAGTTATAAATGTGAGGAAACTAACACTAAAGAGACAGTTATAAATGTGAGGAAACTAACACTAAACAGACAGTTATAAATGTAAGGAAACTAACACTAAAGTGACAGTTATAAATGTGAGGAAACTAACACTAAAGAGACAGTTATAAATGTGAGGAAACTAACACTAAAGAGACAGTTATAAATGTGAGAAAACTAACACTAAAGTGACAGTTATAAATGTGAGGAAACTAACACTAAAGTGACAGTTATAAATGTGAGGAAACTAACACTGAAGTCACAGTTATAAATGTGAGGAAACTAACACTAAAGTGACAGTTATAAATGTAAGTAAACTAACACTAAAGTGACAGTTATAAATGTGAGGAAACTAACACTAAAGAGACAGTTATAAATGTGAGGAAACTAACACTAAAGACACAGTTATAAATGTGAGGAAACTAACACTAAAGATACAGTTATAAATGTGAGGAAACTAACACTAAACAGACAGTTATAAATGTAAGGAAACTAACACTAAAGTGACAGTTATAAATGTGAGGAAACTAACACTAAAGAGACAGTTATAAATGTGAGGAAACTAACACTAAACAGACAGTTATAAATGTAAGGAAACTAACACTAAAGTGACAGTTATAAATGTGAGGAAACTAACACTAAAGAGACAGTTATAAATGTGAGGAAACTAACACTAAAGACACAGTTATAAATGTGAGGAAACTAACACTAAAGAGACAGTTATAAATGTGAGGAAACTAACACTAAAGACACAGTTATAAATGTGAGGAAACTAACACTGAAGTCACAGTTATAAATGTGAGGAAACTAACACTAAAGTGACAGTTATAAATGTGAGGAAACTAACACTGAAGTCACAGTTATAAATGTGAGGAAACTAACACTAAAGTGACAGTTATAAATGTAAGTAAACTAACACTAAAGTGACAGTTATAAATGTAAGTAAACTAACACTAAAGTGACAGTTATAAATGTAAGGAAACTAAAGTGACAGTTATAAATGTAAGGAAACTAACACTAAAGTGACAGTTATAAATGTAAGGAAACTAACACTAAAGTGACAGTTATAAATGTGAGGAAACTAACACTAAAGAGACAGTTATAAATGTGAGGAAACTAACACTAAAGTGACAGTTATAAATGTAAGTAAACTAACACTAAAGTGACAGTTATAAATGTAAGGAAACTAACACTAAAGTGACAGTTATAAATGTGAGGAAACTAACACTGAAGTGACAGTTATAAATGTAAGGAAACTAAAGTGACAGTTATAAATGTGAGGAAACTAACACTAAAGTGACAGTTATAAATGTGAGGAAACTAACACTAAAGTAACAGTTATAAATGTAAGGAAACTAAAGTGACAGTTATAAATGTGAGGAAACTAACACTAAAGTGACAGTTATAAATGTGAGGAAACTAACACTAAAGTAACAGTTATAAATGTAAGGAAACTAAAGAGACAGTTATAAATGTGAGGAAACTAACACTAAAGTGACAGTTATAAATGTAAGGAAACTAAAGTGACAGTTATAAATGTGAGGAAACTAACACTAAAGTGACAGTTATAAATGTGAGGAAACTGACACTAAAGTGACAGTTATAAATGTGAGGAAACTAACACTAAAGTGACAGTTATAAATGTGAGGAAACTAACACTAAAGTAACAGTTATAAATGTAAGGAAACTAACACTAAAGTGACAGTTATAAATGTGAGGAAACTAACACTAAAGTAACAGTTATAAATGTGAGGAAACTAACACTAAAGTGACAGTTATAAATGTGAGGAAACTAACACTAAAGTGACAGTTATAAATGTGAGGAAACTAACACTAAAGTAACAGTTATAAATGTGAGGAAACTAACACTAAAGTGACAGTTATAAATGTGAGGAAACTAACACTAAAGTGACAGTTATAAATGTGAGGAAACTAACACTAAAGTAACAGTTATAAATGTGAGGAAACTAACACTAAAGTAACAGTTATAAATGTGAGGAAACTAACACTAAAGTGACAGTTATAAATGTGAGGAAACTAACACTAAAGTAACAGTTATAAATGTGAGGAAACTAACACTAAAGTGACAGTTATAAATGTGAGGAAACTAACACTAAAGTGACAGTTATAAATGTGAGGAAACTAACACTAAAGTAACAGTTATAAATGTGAGGAAACTAACACTAAAGTGACAGTTATAAATGTGAGGAAACTAACACTAAAGTGACAGTTATAAATGTGAGGAAACTAACACTAAAGTAACAGTTATAAATGTAAGGAAACTAAAGTGACAGTTATAAATGTGAGGAAACTAACACTAAAGTAACAGTTATAAATGTGAGGAAACTAACACTAAAGTGACAGTTATAAATGTGAGGAAACTGACACTAAAGTGACAGTTATAAATGTAAGGAAACTAAAGTGACAGTTATAAATGTGAGGAAACTAACACTAAAGTGACAGTTATAAATGTGAGGAAACTGACACTAAAGTGACAGTTATAAATGTGAGGAAACTAACACTAAAGTGACAGTTATAAATGTAAGGAAACTAACACTAAAGTGACAGTTATAAATGTGAGGAAACTAACACTAAACAGACAGTTATAAATGTGAGGAAACTAAAGTGACAGTTATAAATGTGAGGAAACTAACACTAAAGTGACAGTTATAAATGTGAGGAAACTAACACTAAAGTGACAGTTATAAATGTAAGGAAACTAAAGTGACAGTTATAAATGTGAGGAAACTAACACTAAAGTGACAGTTATAAATGTGAGGAAACTGACACTAAAGTGACAGTTATAAATGTAAGGAAACTAACACTAAAGTGACAGTTATAAATGTAAGTAAACTAACACTAAAGTAACAGTTATAAATGTGAGGAAACTAACACTAAATTAACAGTTATAAATGTGAGGAAACTAACACTAAAGATACAGTTATAAATGTAAGGAAACTAACACTAAAGTGACAGTTATAAATGTAAGTAAACTAACACTAAACAGACAGTTATAAATGTAAGGAAACTAACACTAAAGTGACAGTTATAAATGTAAGGAAACTAACACTAAAGAGACAGTTATAAATGTAAGGAAACTAACACTAAAGTGACAGTTATAAATGTAAGTAAACTAACACTAAACAGACAGTTATAAATGTAAGGAAACTAACACTAAACAGACAGTTATAAATGTGAGGAAACTAACACTAAAGTGACAGTTATAAATGTAAGGAAACTAACACTAAAGAGACAGTTATAAATGTAAGTAAACTAACACTAAACAGACAGTTATAAATGTAAGGAAACTAACACTAAAGTGACAGTTATAAATGTAAGTAAACTAACACTAAACAGACAGTTATAAATGTAAGGAAACTAACACTAAAGTGACAGTTATAAATGTGAGGAAACTAACACTAAAGTGACAGTTATAAATGTGAGGAAACTAACACTAAAGAGACAGTTATAAATGTGAGGAAACTAACACTAAAGTGACAGTTATAAATGTGAGGAAACTAACACTAAAGAGACAGTTATAAATGTAAGGAAACTAACACTAAAGTGACAGTTATAAATGTGAGGAAACTAACACTAAAGAGACAGTTATAAATGTAAGGAAACTAACACTAAAGTGACAGTTATAAATGTAAGGAAACTAACACTAAAGTGACAGTTATAAATGTGAGGAAACTAACACTAAAGAGACAGTTATAAATGTGAGGAAACTAACACTAAAGTGACAGTTATAAATGTAAGGAAACTAACACTAAAGAGACAGTTATAAATGTGAGGAAACTAACACTAAAGTGACAGTTATAAATGTAAGGAAACTAACACTAAAGAGACAGTTATAAATGTGAGGAAACTAACACTAAAGTAACAGTTATAAATGTGAGTAAACTAACACTAAAATGACAGTTATAAATGTAAGGAAACTAACACTAAACAGACAGTTATAAATGTAAGGAAACTAACACTAAAGTGACAGTTATAAATGTGAGGAAACTAACACTAAAGTAACAGTTATAAATGTGAGGAAACTAACACTAAACAGACAGTTATAAATGTGAGGAAACTAACACTAAAGTGACAGTTATAAATGTAAGGAAACTAACACTAAACAGACAGTTATAAATGTAAGGAAACTAACACTAAAGTGACAGTTATAAATGTAAGGAAACTAACACTAAAGTGACAGTTATAAATGTAAGGAAACTAACACTAAAGTGACAGTTATAAATGTAAGGAAACTAACACTAAACAGACAGTTATAAATGTGAGGAAACTAACACTAAAGAGACAGTTATAAATGTGAGGAAACTAACACTAAAGTGACAGTTATAAATGTAAGGAAACTAACACTAAACAGACAGTTATAAATGTAAGGAAACTAACACTAAAGAGACAGTTATAAATGTGAGGAAACTAACACTAAAGTGACAGTTATAAATGTAAGGAAACTAACACTAAAGTGACAGTTATAAATGTGAGGAAACTAACACTAAAGTAACAGTTATAAATGTAAGGAAACTAAAGTGACAGTTATAAATGTGAGGAAACTAACACTAAAGTGACAGTTATAAATGTAAGGAAACTAACACTAAAGTGACAGTTATAAATGTGAGGAAACTAACACTAAAGTGACAGTTATAAATGTAAGGAAACTAACACTAAAGTAACAGTTATAAATGTGAGGAAACTAACACTAAAGAGACAGTTATAAATGTAAGGAAACTAACACTAAAGTGACAGTTATAAATGTAAGGAAACTAACACTAAAGTGACAGTTATAAATGTGAGGAAACTAACACTAAAGTGACAGTTATAAATGTAAGTAAACTAACACTAAAGTGACAGTTATAAATGTAAGGAAACTAACACTAAAGTGACAGTTATAAATGTGAGGAAACTAACACTAAAGTGACAGTTATAAATGTAAGGAAACTAACACTAAAGAGACAGTTATAAATGTGAGGAAACTAACACTAAAGTAACAGTTATAAATGTGAGGAAACTAACACTAAAGAGACAGTTATAAATGTGAGGAAACTAACACTAAAGTGACAGTTATAAATGTAAGTAAACTAACACTAAAGTGACAGTTATAAATGTAAGTAAACTAACACTAAAGTGACAGTTATAAATGTAAGTAAACTAACACTGAAGAGACAGTTATAAATGTAAGGAAACTAACACTAAAGAGACAGTTATAAATGTGAGGAAACTAACACTAAAGTAACAGTTATAAATGTGAGGAAACTAACGCTAAAGTAACAGTTATAAATGTGAGGAAACTAACACTAAAGTGACAGTTATAAATGTAAGTAAACTAACACTAAAGTGACAGTTATAAATGTAAGTAAACTAACACTAAAGTGACAGTTATAAATGTAAGTAAACTAACACTAAAGTGACAGTTATAAATGTAAGTAAACTAACACTGAAGAGACAGTTATAAATGTAAGGAAACTAACACTAAAGAGACAGTTATAAATGTGAGGAAACTAACACTAAACAGACAGTTATAAATGTGAGGAAACTAACACTAAAGTGACAGTTATAAATGTGAGGAAACTAACACTAAAGTGACAGTTATAAATGTAAGTAAACTAACACTAAAGTGACAGTTATAAATGTGAGGAAACTAACACTAAAGTGACAGTTATAAATGTAAGTAAACTAACACTAAAGTGACAGTTATAAATGTAAGTAAACTAACACTAAAGTGACAGTTATAAATGTAAGTAAACTAACACTGAAGAGACAGTTATAAATGTAAGGAAACTAACACTAAAGAGACAGTTATAAATGTGAGGAAACTAACACTAAACAGACAGTTATAAATGTGAGGAAACTAACACTAAAGTGACAGTTATAAATGTGAGGAAACTAACACTAAAGTGACAGTTATAAATGTAAGTAAACTAACACTAAAGTGACAGTTATAAATGTGAGGAAACTAACACTAAAGTGACAGTTATAAATGTGAGGAAACTAACACTAAAGTGACAGTTATAAATGTAAGTAAACTAACACTAAAGTGACAGTTATAAATGTGAGGAAACTAACACTAAAGTGACAGTTATAAATGTAAGGAAACTAACACTAAAGTGACAGTTATAAATGTGAGGAAACTAACACTAAAGTGACAGTTATAAATGTAAGGAAACTAACACTAAAGTGACAGTTATAAATGTGAGGAAACTAACACTAAAGTGACAGTTATAAATGTGAGGAAACTAACACTAAAGTGACAGTTATAAATGTGAGGAAACTAACACTAAAGTGACAGTTATAAATGTAAGGAAACTAACACTAAAGTGACAGTTATAAATGTGAGGAAACTAACACTAAAGTGACAGTTATAAATGTAAGGAAACTAACACTAAAGTGACAGTTATAAATGTAAGGAAACTAACACTAAAGTGACAGTTATAAATGTGAGGAAACTAACACTAAAGTGACAGTTATAAATGTAAGGAAACTAACACTAAAGTGACAGTTATAAATGTGAGGAAACTAACACTAAAGTGACAGTTATAAATGTAAGTAAACTAACACTAAAGTGACAGTTATAAATGTGAGGAAACTAACACTAAAGTGACAGTTATAAATGTGAGGAAACTAACACTAAAGTGACAGTTATAAATGTAAGTAAACTAACACTAAAGTGACAGTTATAAATGTGAGGAAACTAACACTAAAGAGACAGTTATAAATGTAAGGAAACTAAAGTGACAGTTATAAATGTAAGTAAACTAACACTAAAGAGACAGTTATAAATGTAAGGAAACTAACACTAAAGTGACAGTTATAAATGTGAGGAAACTAACACTAAAGTGACAGTTATAAATGTAAGGAAACTAACACTAAAGTGACAGTTATAAATGTGAGGAAACTAACACTAAAGTGACAGTTATAAATGTGAGGAAACTAACACTAAAGAGACAGTCATAAATGTGAGGAAACTAACACTAAACAGACAGTTATAAATGTGAGGAAACTAACACTAAAGTGACAGTTATAAATGTGAGGAAACTAACACTAAACAGACAGTTATAAATGTGAGGAAACTAACACTAAAGAGACAGTTATAAATGTAAGTAAACTAACACTAGTGACAGTTATAAATGTGAGGAAACTAACACTAAAGTGACAGTTATAAATGTGAGGAAACTAACACTAAAGTGACAGTTATAAATGTAAGGAAACTAACACTAAAGTGACAGTTATAAATGTAAGGAAACTAACACTAAAGTGACAGTTATAAATGTGAGGAAACTAACACTAAAGTGACAGTTATAAATGTGAGGAAACTAACACTAAAGAGACAGTCATAAATGTGAGGAAACTAACACTAAACAGACAGTTATAAATGTGAGGAAACTAACACTAAAGTGACAGTTATAAATGTGAGGAAACTAACACTAAAGTAACAGTTATAAATGTGAGGAAACTAACACTAAAGTGACAGTTATAAATGTGAGGAAACTAACACTAAAGTGACAGTTATAAATGTATTTTGGTATAACTGATGGTGGCTAATATTTAACACGATGCAAATTGTAGTGAAAAGTTTGGGCATATGAGTTACAACAGTCTTGAAATCATAAATCAACTCGGTAGGTTGGCACTATACTGTCATTTGCACATGGCTACCAAAGCCTATAACCTGGGTCTCCAAATTTCACCCCTGCAAGTTATAAGGCCATCATTTATTAAACTTCAATGTTAAAAATGTGATATGCTTCAGTTAGCTGCCATATAACTGGTTTCACGTGTCTCCAGCGATCATCAGGTAAATTAGATTTAAAACATTTCTCCTTTATATTTGCAATCCCTTTATCCATACGGCTTACTCATTTACCCGGCTCTTATCAAGATCTCTTATTGATTTGTAAATGAATGCATTGGCATGGAGAAGGCTGTCATTTCTACCGGGGGGGAAATGAAGTAGTTGTTGTTCCTTTTAGAACCCGCAGGTTGTTTGACCGTATTCATCGTTTCAACGAAGGTCATCGAAGGTCATCGAAGGTCAAACTGTGTAGACACACCTCCATACCCCCCAAAAAATAGGTCAAACTGTGTAGACACACCTCCATACCCCCAAAAAATAGGTCAAACTGTGTAGACACACCTCCATACCCCCAAAAAATAGGTCAAACTGTGTAGACACACCTCCATACCCCCAAAAAATAGGTCAAACTGTTTAGACACACCTCCATACCCCCCCAAAAAATAGGTCAAACTGTGTAGACACACCTCCATACCCCCAAAAAATAGGTCAAACTGTGTAGACACACCTCCATACCCCCCAAAAAATAGCAAGTTCATGCTTAAGTTTAAGGTCAGAATACACGTAGAGAAAAGTGCATTTTAAAAAAGGGAATAACGCTCCATTCTCGCATGCTTAACTCGGGTTAGAATTCCCCCCTTAACTCGGTCCACAGAATATGTATCCTTTAAAATGATCACTATGAAGCAACTTACAGGTTTGAGATACAGTATCATTCAGTATCTAAACCCCTGTCAACCATGAAGCAACTTACATGTTTGAGATTCAGTATCTAAGCCCCTGTCAACCATCTGTATCTATCTTCCCTTGCTGGAATGCCAAGCACTGCCACCCTTTGAGAGCCATTCTGTCAATCCAAGAAATATCCACCACTCAGAAAATGTCAGTTATATTCCTTCACCTCTTTATCCCCCTTCCCAATCTCAGACCGTGTTTACTGCACCTGGGAGAGCAGGACTGCTTCGAAAATGGCACCCTATTCCCTTTATAGGGCACTACTTTTGACCAGGGTCTATAGGGAGTAGAGGGATGGGAGAAGAGATGGAGGGATGGGAGGAGAGAAGGGGGAGGAGATAAGGAGGGAGGGGGATGAGAGGAGAGGAGAGATGGATGACAGATGGAGGGAGAGGAGGAGATGGAGGGATGGGAGGAGATAAGGAGGGAGAGGGATGGGAGGAAAGACAGAGGGATGGGAGGAGAGATGGAGGACAGATGGAGGGAGAGGAGAGATGGCGGGATGGGAGGAAAGACAGAGGGATGGGAGGAGAGATGGAGGGATGGGAGGAGAGATGGAGGGATGGGAGGAGAGATGGAGGGATGGGAGGAGAGATGGAGGGATGGGAGGAAAGACAGAGGGATGGGAGGAGAGATGGAGGGATGGGAGGAGAGATGGAGGGATGGGAGGAGAGATGGAGGGATGGAGGACAGATGGAGGGATGGGAGGAGAGATGGAGGGATGGGAGGAGAGATGGCGGGATGGGAGGAAAGACAGAGGGATGGGAGGAGAGATGGAGGACAGATGGAGGGAGAGGAGAGATGGAGGGATGGGAGGAAAGACAGAGGGATGGGAGGAGATATGGAGGGATGGGAGGAGAGATGGAGGGATGGGAGGAGAGATGGAGGGATGGAGGACAAGTGGAGGGATGGGAGGAGAGATGGCGGGATGGGAGGAAAGACAGAGGAATGGGAGGAGAGATGGAGGACAGATGGAGGGAGAGGAGAGATGGAGGGATGGGAGGAGAGATGGAGGGATGGGAGGAGAGATGGAGGGATGGGAGGAGAGATGGAGGACAGATGGAGGGAGAGGAGAGATGGGAGGAGAGATGGAGGGATGGGAGGACAGATGGAGGGATGGGAGGAGAGATGGAGGGATGGGAGGAAAGACAGAGGAATGGGAGGAAAGATGGAGGGAGAGGGATGGGAGGAGATAAGGAGGGATGGGAGGAGATAAGGAGGGAGAGGGATGGGAGGAGATAAGGAGGGAGAGGGATGGGAGGAGATAAGGAGGAATGGGAGGAGATAAGGAGGGAGAGGGATGGGAGGAAATAAGGAGGGAGAGGGATGGGAGGAGATAAGGAGGGATGGGAGGAGAGGAGAGATGGAGGACAGATGGAGGGATGAGAGCAGAGGGACGGAGGGATGGGAGCAGAGGGATGTTAGAAGGGAGGTGTAAAATGGGATGATTCAGCGTAACATCTCAAGGGTAGCCTGTGATTTCAATTAGATTGGACTGATTTACCATACAAGTACAGTATATACCTGTCTCCGATGAAGGGCAGGTTTCCAAGACACAAACCGCCCTTAGTGTTCTGTTTTCTACTTTCTTTCCTGACTAAATGTTACCTTGAGAAGAAAGACGTTTGTTGAGAAATTATAGCCTGTTTAAACCAGACTGAAATCTGTAGCTACACTGGTTTAAGTCTTTCAGTCTGGTTTAACCAGGCTATGGAATGTTGTAAACTGGTGTACATCCATCAAGGTCTCGGAGCTGTGCTCTGCAACACAACGGCTTTAAAATGTCAACCAAGACCTCTGTCTCCTCCGTACTGAGCCTTCACAGTGCATTCAGAACGAACCAAAAAAAGGTTACTTACAAATACCACAGAGTTCCTAATGTCTCAGAGAGCTCTGAACTGGAGTATGGCCAAAATAGGATTACTGAAGCTTGAACGGCTCGGATGTGCTGCTCTTACTGTAATGGCACTATCTCTATCTCCCCTGCAGTCTCACAGGGAAGTCCTTCTACTGTCAGAGAACATCGTAGTGGGATATTCCTGGCAATATAACTCGACAGAAAAGCTCCTAAACCACGGAAAGATTACAGATACAGTAGTTTGATCCTGACATTTGGGGAGGGGGGTGGAAAGAGAGAACAGAGTTTAATATCAAGATGTTAATGCAATATAAAATGCAATATCTCTCATCATCTTCTCTCTCAATGGATTAAGAGGATTTTGGCACCAAATTGAATTTTTGTCACATAATCCCTCTATGAACTAAATGCCGAAAAGATTTTAAAGATATTAAATGGTGAAACAGAACAATGAATCCAGTGATCATACCAGTAAAAGTAGTGCACTACCCTACAGGCCTGTTGTCCAAAAGTAGTGCACTACTTTTGAGAACAAATTCTTATTTACAATGACGGCCTAGGAACAGTGGGTTAACTGCCTTGTTCAGGGGCAGAACGACAGATTTTTACATTGTCAGCTCGGGGATTCGATCAAGCAACCTTTCAGGTTACTGGCCCAACGCTCTAACCACTAGGCTACCTGCCTCTAACCACTAGGATACCTGCCTCTAACCACTAGGCTACCTGCCTCTAACCACTAGGCTACCTGCCTCTAACCACTAGGCTACCTGCCTCTAACCACTAGGATACCTGCCTCTAACCACTAGGCTACCTGCCTCTAACCACTAGGCTGCCTCTAACCACTAGGCTACCTGCCTCTAACCACTAGGCTACCTGCCTCTAACCACTACTAGGCTACCTGCCTCTAACCACTAGGCTACCTGCCTCTAACCACTAGGCTACCTGCCTCTAACCACTAGGCTACCTGCCACCCATATAGAGGTATTGGCCATCAGGAAACCGTGCGGTGCCCTTCTTTGGAAAACAACATATTACATCATAGAGGGTGAGAAAAATAATCGTTGAATATAAATTGATTACAACATAAATTCAGAGATTGCTTGTGCTCCTTGGTCCACAGATTTCTCGTTCTATATGCAGCTGTCTTCACTCTAGAGTAAGTACTACAGTACAGACAAGCTGCTGGTGCACCAGCTTCTTCACTCAGTCTCCAAGCCACTGCCAGCATTTATCAGATTGCTGTTGACAACGATAATTTGCAAGGGCATCTGGAATCGATCAGGTAGAGACTCTCATTACCGCCGCTCCGTTTCCACACACACACAAGAATGCACGCACGCACACACACAACCCTCAGTGCTGTAAGTAGAGCCAATACTGTGGCCCGGTATACTCACAACCTCAAGGTCTCCTTCATGACTGAGGAACTCTGGGTAATAAAGTTGAATTATGGGTGATGACACCTCAACATATCGAGCGCTTGGGACTATAAGGTTCTATAAGGTTCTATAAGGTTCTATCCGCAAAAACATGATTCTGAGATAATTGGCTTTAATGTTCCGGTGAGGTTCGAATGTTGTCAGCTATTTTACATTGTATATTGTATTCTTTTGAAGTTAACAACATAGAATGAAGGTATTTAGAGTACTATATACTGTAGGTAGAGAACATTGAACAGAACGAGGCTACGTCAATAACTACATTTAGACAAAAATCCAGATTGAACCTAATAGTTCCAAACTCTCGATATTGTGTAATGACTTTCTGAACCTGATCTGAGATGGAGCTCTAAAAGAAAGCAGTATATCACTTTATAGAGTAGAGATGTAGTAGTAGATCACTTTATAGAGTAGAGATGTAGTAGTAGATCACTTTATAGAGTAGAGATGTAGTAGTAGATCACTTTATAGAGTAGAGATGTAGTAGTAGATCACTTTATACAGTAGAGATGTAGTAGTAGATCACTTTATAGAGTAGAGATGTAGTAGTAGATCACTTTATAGAGTAGAGATGTAGTAGTAGATCACTTTATAGAGTAGAGATGTAGTAGTAGATCACTTTATAGAGTAGATATGTGGTAGTAGATCACTTTATAGAGTAGAGATGTAGTAGTAGATCACTTTATAGAGTAGAGATGTAGTAGTAGATCGCTTTATAGAGTAGAGATGTAGTAGTAGATCACTTTATACAGTAGAGATGTAGTAGTAGATCACTTTATACAGTAGAGATGTAGTAGTAGATCACTTTATACAGTAGAGATGTAGTAGTAGATCACTTTATACAGTAGAGATGTAGTAGTAGATCACTTTATACAGTAGAGATGTAGTAGTAGATCACTTTATACAGTAGAGATGTAGTATCTGGAGAATCAGCATTTGTGGGTTCCATTACAAGCTCAAAATGGCCAGAAACAAAGAGCTTTCTTCTAAAACTTGTCAGTCTATTTTTGTTCTGAGAAATGAAGGCTATTCCATGCGAGAAATTTGAGAAATCTCGTACAACGCTGTGTATAACGCTGTGTACTACTCCCTTCACAGAACAGCGCAAACTGTCTCTAACCAGAATAGAAAGAGGAGTGGGAGGCCCCGGTGCACAACTGAGCAAGAGGAAGAGTACATTAGAGTGTCTAGTTTGAGAAACAGATGCCTCACAAGTCCTCAACTGGCAGCTTCCTTAAATAGTACCCGCAAAACACCAGTCTCAACGTCAATAGTGAAGAGGCGACTCCGGAACTCTGTCCTACTAGGCAGAGTTGCAAAGAAAAATACATATCTCAGACTGGCCAATAAAAAGAAAAGATTAAGACGGACAAAAGAACACAGACACTGGACAGAGTAAAACTGTCTTACTGTATTAGTATTCAGACCCCTTGACTTTTTCCACATTTTGAATACGTTGCAGCCTTATTCTAAAATGTATTTGATAGTTTTCCCCCTCATCAATCTACACACAATACCCCATAATGACAAAGCAAAAACAGGTTTTAGACATTTTTGCAAATGTATAAAAAAAAAGAAACTGAAATATCACATATACATAAGTATTCAGACCCCTTACTTAGTACTTTGTTGAAACAACTTTGGCATTGATTACAGCCTCAACTCTTCTTGGGTATGACGCCACAAGGTTGGCACACCTGTATTTAGGGAATTTCTCCCATTCTTCTCTGCAGATCTTCTCGTGCTCTGTCAGGTTGGATGGGGAGCGTCGCTGCACAGCTATTTTCAGGTCTCTCCAGAGATGTCAATCGGTTTCAAATCCGGGTTCTGGCTGGGCCACTCAAGGGCATTCAGAGAGTTGTCTCGAAGCCACTCCTGCGTTGTCTTGGCTGTGTGCTTAGAGTCGTTGTCCTGTTGGAAGAGTCGTTGTACTGTTGCACCTTCACCTGAGTCTGAGGTCCGGAGCGCTCTGGAGCAGGTTTTCATCAAGGATCTCTCTGTACTTTGCTCCGTTAACCTTTCCCTCGATCCTGACTAGTCTCCCAGTCCCTGCCACTGAAAAACATCCCCACAGCATAATGCTGCCACCACCATACTTCACCCTAGGGATGGTGCCAGAAAGTTCAATCTTGGTTTTATCAGACCAGAGAATCTTGTTTCTCATGGTCTGAGAGTCCTTTAGGTGCCTTTTGAGAGATGGTTGTCCTTTTGGAAGGTTCTCCCATCTCCACAGAGGAACTCTAGAGCTTTGTCAGAGTGACCATCGGGTTCATGGTCACCTCCTTGACCAAGGCACTTCTACCCCGATTGCTCAGTTTGGCCGGGCGGCCAGCTCTAGGAAAAGTCTTGGTGGTTCCAAACTTCTTCCATTTAAGAATGATGGAGGCTACTCTATTCTTGGGGACCTTCAATGATGGAGACATTTTTTGGTAGCCTTCCGCAGATCTGTGCCTCGAACACAATCCTGTCTCGGAGCTCTACGGACAATTCCTTCGACCTCATGTCTAGGTTTTTGCTCTGACGTCAACTGTGGGACCTTATATAGACAGGTGTGTGCCTTTCCAAATCATGTCTAATGAATTTAATTTACCACAGGTAAACTCCAATCAAGTTGTAGAAACATCTCAAGGATAATAAATGGAAACTGGATGCACCTGAGCTCAATTTCGAGTCTCATTGCAAAGGGTCTGAATACTTATGTTAATAAGGTATTTCTGTTTTTTTTTATTTGTCATTATGGGGTATTGTGTGTAGATTGTAAATATATATTTTTAAATACATTTTAGAATAAGGCTGTAACGTAACAAAATGTCGAAAAATTCTTATTCTGACTTATGTTTAATGTTATGTAAGTGACGCGTCATCATTTAATTAATCACACTATCTTGCCTGTAGCCTTACTCTGGACTGACACATAGATACGCTGGAGGAAAATAGACAAGTAAGAGAAGTGGATTCCTAATGTGTCTAAAACGTGACCAGGAGTCAATTAATCACATTCTGAATATCTATGTTTATTATCGAATTCTATGTAACCTCCACAAACATGTTCAGATATGTGTCCGTCTCACAGATATCTTCCTGGTTGTCTTTGACAGGTCCAAGCCACCAGATGATGTTGTGATCAATCAGGGCAGGATTTCTCAATAGGCTGTGTTGTGTGGAGGATATCGACTGATTCTATTCACCAGTGAAGGTGTTCTGGATTAAATTAGCCAGGTTAATCATCATCAGTCTACGGAGGAACTTGTTTCACAACAGTTTGTCAGATCATAGGGAAAAGGCTTTTTTTTCAGTCATTTACGTGGCTATGTGGAAATGTAGAAGATGTAAATATGTTCAGTAACTATTGATAAAGTCTCGTATTCTGTCTACAGAGGAAATTCTTCCACGACTACAGTTTTATCAGTAATATTATACACTGAGTCTACAAAACATTAGGAACACCTGCTCTTTCCATGACATAGACTGACCAGGTGAAAGCTATGATCCCTTATTGATGGCACTTGTTAAATCCACTTCAATCAGTGTAGATGAAGGGGAGGAGACAGGTTAAAGGATTTTTAAGCCTTGAGACAACTGAGACATGGATTATATATGTGTGCCATTCAGAGGGTGAATGGGCAAGACAAAAGATTTAAGTGACTTTGAACGGGGTATGGTAGTAGGTGCCAGGTGAACCGGTTTGAGTGTGTCAAGAACTGCAACGCTGCTGGGTTTTTCACTCTCAAGAGTTTCCTGTGTGTGTCAAGAATGATCCACCACCCAAAAGACATTCAGCCAACTTGACACAACTGTGGGACGCATTGGGGTCAACATGGGCCAGCATTCCTGTGGAACGCTTTCGATACATTGTAGAGTCCATACCCAGACGAATTAAGGCTGTTCTGAGGGCAAAAGGGGGTGCAACTTAATACTAGGTAGGTGTTCCTAATGTATTGTACACTCCGTGTATGTGTAGTATAATGATTAAACCCTCTGAGAGTTGCAGTACCTAAGAACAATCGTTAAGGTCAGTTCCCATATTGAAAACAAATATGGACGTTTGAGAAGACGATGAGGCACATAGTCTTTAAGAAGAAAATGGAGGATGGGGATGAAACACTGACCAGATCTTAAGTGTCATACTGCAGACAGAGATAAAGTGAAGAGGAGCGGGGTAGAGGAGAGGGGGAGAGGAGAAGGAGAGGGGGAGAGGAGAGGAGAAGAAGAGAGGGGGAGAGGAGAAGAGGAGAGGGGGAGGGAAGAGGAGAGGGGGAGAAGTCTCACGCCTGGTTATTGCTCTCTACTGGCTATTCTACAGTCAGTACACCACGGCACTTACAGTAATGCACAGTGGGAAATAAATAAATAAACACACACACGTAGCCTCCACCTCCATCAGGCTTAAAATCTCCTCAGCTAATGTTTCAACCCCTTTCCCCTGGGAGGATAACCTGGAACGTCTCATGTTTCAACCCCTGGGAGGATAACCTGGAACGTCTCGTGTTTCAACCCCTGGGAGGATAACCTGGAACGTCTCGTGTTTCAACCCCTGGGAGGATAACCTGGAACGTCTCATGTTTCAACCCCTGGGAGGATAACCTGGAACGTCTCGTGTTTCAACCCCTGGGAGGATAACCTGGAACGTCTCGTGTTTCAACCCCTGGGAGGATAACCTGGAACGTCTCGTGTTTCAACCCCTGGGAGGATAACCTGGAACGTCTCATGTTTCAACCCCTGGGAGGATAACCTGGAACGTCTCGTGTTTCAACCCCTGGGAGGATAACCTGGAACGTCTCGTGTTTCAACCCCTGGGAGGATAACCTGGAACGTCTCGTGTTTCAACCCCTGGGAGGATAACCTGGAACGTCTCATGTTTCAACCCCTGGGAGGATAACCTGGAACGTCTCGTGTTTCAACCCCTGGGAGGATAACCTGGAACGTCTCGTGTTTCAACCCCTGGGAGGATAACCTGGAACGTCTCGTGTTTCAACCCCTGGGAGGATAACCTGGAACGTCTCGTGTTTCAACCCCTGGGAGGATAACCTGGAACGTCGCATGTTTCAACCCCTGGGAGGATAACCTGGAACGTCTCGTATTTCAACCCCTGGGAGGATAACCTGGAACGTCTCGTGTTTCAACCCCTGGGAGGATAACCTGGAACGTCTCATGTGTCAACCCCTGGGAGGATAACCTGGAAGAACTCAGTGTGTTTCCTAGGATTCCCGCTGAATCTTTCATGACAAATGTTTTTCCCCCTGCTGTGATGACCCACTCTTACTGGAGTTCAAGTGAAGTGCAATTTCTTTATTTCCTCCATGGGATTTCAAGGCCAATGTACATCTATGTATTCCCTTCAGCTAGTTTACACAGACACACTACTGGTTTGGTGCATAGCAGCAGCAGCTCAGCTAGCTACCACCAGGGCTTCTACAGACTCTATATGCTGGTTTCTCTGGGGAACTCTGACAGCAGTATCTCAACTAGTTACCACCAGGGCTTCTACAGACTCTATATGCTGGTTTCTCTGGGGGACTCTGACAGCAGTATCTCAGCTAGTTACCACCAGGGCTTCTACAGACTCTATATGCTGGTTTCTCTGGGGGACTCTGACAGCAGTATCTCAGCTAGTTACCACCAGGGCTTCTACAGACTCTATATGCTGGTTTCTCTGGGGGACTCTGACAGCAGCAGTATCTCAACTAGTTACCACCAGGGCTTCTACAGACTCTATATGCTGGTTTCTCTGGGGAACTCTGACAGCAGTATCTCAGCTAGTTACCACCAGGGCTTCTACAGACTCTATATGCTGGTTTCTCTGGGGGACTCTGACAGCAGTATCTCAGCTAGTTACCACCAGGGCTTCTACAGACTCTATATCCTGGTTTCTCTGGGGGACTCTGACAGCAGCAGTATCTCAACTAGTTACCACCAGGGCTTCTACAGACTCTATATGCTGGTTTCTCTGGGGAACTCTGACAGCAGCAGCTCAACTAGTTACCACCAGGGCTTCTACAGACTCTATATGCTGGTTTCTCTGGGGAACTCTGACAGCAGTATCTCAGCTAGTTACCACCAGGGCTTCTACAGACTCTATATCCTGGTTTCTCTGGGGAACTCTGACAGCAGTATCTCAGCTAGTTACCACCAGGGCTTCTACAGACTCTATATGCTGGTTTCTCTGGGGAACTCTGACAGCAGCAGCTCAGCTAGTTACCACCAGGGCTTCTACAGACTCTATATGCTGGTTTCTCTGGGGAACTCTGACAGCAGCAGCTCAGCTAGTTACCACCAGGGCTTCTACAGACTCTATATCCTGGTTTCTCTGGGGAACTCTGACAGCAGCAGCTCAGCTAGTTACCACCAGGGCTTCTACAGACTCTATATGCTGGTTTCTCTGGGGGACTCTGACAGCAGTATCTCAGCTAGTTACCACCAGGGCTTCTACAGACTCTATATGCTGGTTTCTCTGGGGAACTCTGACAGCAGTATCTCAGCTAGTTACCACCAGGGCTTCTACAGACTCTATATGCTGGTTTCTCTGGGGAACTCTGACAGCAGTATCTCAGCTAGTTACCACCAGGGCTTCTACAGACTCTATATGCTGGTTTCTCTGGGGAACTCTGACAGCAGTATCTCAGCTAGTTACCACCAGGGCTTCTACAGACTCTATATGCTGGTTTCTCTGGGGGACTCTGACAGCAGTATCTCAGCTAGTTACCACCAGGGCTTCTACAGACTCTATATGCTGGTTTCTCTGGGGAACTCTGACAGCAGCAGCTCAGCTAGTTACCACCAGGGCTTCTACAGACTCTATATGCTGGTTTCTCTGGGGAACTCTGACAGCAGTATCTCAGCTAGTTACCACCAGGGCTTCTACAGACTCTATATGCTGGTTTCTCTGGGGAACTCTGACAGCAGTATCTCAGCTAGTTACCACCAGGGCTTCTACAGACTCTATATGCTGGTTTCTCTGGGGAACTCTGACAGCAGTATCTCAGCTAGTTACCACCAGGGCTTCTACAGACTCTATATGCTGGTTTCTCTGGGGAACTCTGACAGCAGTATCTCAGCTAGTTACCACCAGGGCTTCTACAGACTCTATATGCTGGTTTCTCTGGGGAACTCTGACAGCAGTATCTCAGCTAGTTACCACCAGGGCTTCTACAGACTCTATATCCTGGTTTCTCTGGGGGACTCTGACAGCAGTATCTCAGCTAGTTACCACCAGGGCTTCTACAGACTCTATATCCTGGTTTCTCTGGGGAACTCTGACAGCAGTATCTCAGCTAGTTACCACCAGGGCTTCTACAGACTCTATATCCTGGTTTCTCTGGGGGACTCTGACAGCAGTATCTCAGCTAGTTACCACCAGGGCTTCTACAGACTCTATATCCTGGTTTCTCTGGGGAACTCTGACAGCAGCATCTCAGCTAGTTACCACCAGGGCTTCTACAGACTCTATATCCTGGTTTCTCTGGGGAACTCTGACAGCAGTATCTCAGCTAGTTACCACCAGGGCTTCTACAGACTCTATATCCTGGTTTCTCTGGGGAACTCTGACAGCAGTATCTCAGCTAGTTACCACCAGGGCTTCTACAGACTCTATATCCTGGTTTCTCTGGGGAACTCTGACAGCAGCAGCTCAGCTAGTTACCACCAGGGCTTCTACAGACTCTATATGCTGGTTTCTCTGGGAACTCTGACAGCAGCAGCTCAGCTAGTTACCACCAGGGCTTCTACAGACTCTATATCCTGGTTTCTCTGGGGAACTCTGACAGCAGTATCTCAGCTAGTTACCACCAGGGCTTCTACAGACTCTATATGCTGGTTTCTCTGGGGAACTCTGACAGCAGTATCTCAGCTAGTTACCACCAGGGCTTCTACAGACTCTATATGCTGGTTTCTCTGGGGGACTCTGACAGCAGTATCTCAGCTAGTTACCACCAGGGCTTCTACAGACTCTATATGCTGGTTTCTCTGGGGAACTCTGACAGCAGCAGCTCAGCTAGTTACCACCAGGGCTTCTACAGACTCTATATCCTGGTTTCTCTGGGGAACTCTGACAGCAGTATCTCAGCTAGTTACCACCAGGGCTTCTACAGACTCTATATGCTGGTTTCTCTGGGGAACTCTGACAGCAGCAGCTCAGATAGTTACCACCAGGGCTTCTACAGACTCTATATCCTAGTTTCTCTGGGGAACTCTGACAGCAGTATCTCAGCTAGTTACCACCAGGGCTTCTACAGACTCTATATCCTGGTTTCTCTGGGGAACTCTGACAGCAGTATCTCAGCTAGTTACCACCAGGGCTTCTACAGACTCTATATGCTGGTTTCTCTGGGGAACTCTGTTTTTAAAAACCACGACTGAGACTAAGGCAGCAGTATCCTTCTGAAAAGTTCTCAATGGTCTTAATTCGGGTGCTAAAAAATAACAAAACAAAACAGGAAAGACCCACTGAATATTCATAACAGGTCATTTCATTGAATCTACCAATATCCCTTTTTACCTGCAGTAACACACTGCACAGGCGATAGACACAGCTGTACTATTTGGAGGTAACTAACTTGGGTGAAAACCTGTAGTAAGAACTGCCACTTTCTATTGTGTTAACAGACCAATTGGAAATTGTTTTGTGTTGGTGTTGCCAAGGTCATCCACCCATCCACTGCCCAGGTCCTTGTCTTGGAACAGACTCCTCCTGTACATTGTAAACTGAAAGCCCTGCATCAGTGGAAGTCGTTTATGCGTCCCAAATGGCACCCTATTCCCTATATATAATGCACTACCTTTGACCAGAGCCATCATTGTGAAGTCTGTAACACTGCAGCAGTATTCCTGTTTGTAGTGAAGTCATTGTGAAGTCTGTAACACTGCAGCAGTATTCCTGTTTGTAGTGAAGTCATTGTGAAGTCTGTAACACTGCAGCAGTATTCCTGTTTGTAGTGAAGTCATTGTGAAGTCTGTAACACTGCAGCAGTATTCCTGTTAGTAGTGAAGTCATTGTGAAGTCTGTAACACTGCAGCAGTATTCCTGTTTGTAGTGAAGTCATTGTGAAGTCTGTAACACTGCAGCAGTATTCCTGTTTGTAGTGAAGTCATTGTGAAGTCTGTAACACTGCAGCAGTATTCCTGTTTGTAGTGAAGTCATTGTGAAGTCTGTAACACTGCAGCAGTATTCCTGTTTGTAGTGAAGTCATTGTGAAGTCTGTAACACTGCAGCAGTATTCTTGTTTGTAGTGAAGTCATTGTGAAGTCTGTAACACTGCAGCAGTATTCCTGTTTGTAGTGAAGTCATTGTGAAGTCTGTAACACTGCAGCAGTATTCCTGTTTGTAGTGAAGTCATTGTGAAGTCTGTAACACTGCAGCAGTATTCCTGTTTGTAGTGAAGTCATTGTGAAGTCTGTAACACTGCAGCAGTATTCCTGTTTGTAGTGAAATCATTGTGAAGTCTGTAACACTGCAGCAGTATTCCTGTTTGTAGTGAAGTCATTGTGAAGTCTGTAACACTGCAGCAGTATTCCTGTTTGTAGTGAAGTCATTGTGAAGGCCAAGCCCCTGCAACAGTATTCTTGTTTGTAGTGAAATCATTGTGAAGTCTGTAACACTGCAGCAGTATTCCTGTTTGTAGTGAAGTCATTGTGAAGTCTGTAACACTGCAGCAGTATTCCTGTTTGTAGTGAAGTCATTGTGAAGTCTGTAACACTGCAGCAGTGTTCCTGTTTGTAGTGAAGTCATTGTGAAGGCCAAGCCCCTGCAGCAGTGTCCCTGTTAGTAGTGAAGTCATTGTGAAGGCCAAGCCCCTGCAGCAGTATTCCTGTTAGTAGTGAAGTCATTGTGAAGGCCAAGCCCCTGCAGCAGTATTCCTGTTAGTAGTGAAGTCATTGTGAAGGCCAAGCCCCTGCAGCAGTGGAAGGACATAACACAACAGAAGGTCTTTAGTGGAACACCAATTACATTCACCCCTGGAGTTTCTCCAGTCTGCTGGTCTATTACTAGGGATAAAACACAATGCTTTGGGTTACTCTTGCTTCTATGCTGTTTGGCATCGTTTCATCAGCTCATATTTAGCAGATTTTGAAGATGTCTAGTCTTGCAGCATTCCGGCATTGTTTGTTGGGAACACTTATGTAAAATACATTTGCCTACCAAGGTGGCTGGGTGCTTGTTACCAACCCTTAGTAAACTTCTGGGGAAAATGGTGGTTGACCAGATACAATGCTATTTCACCGTAAACAAAAATGACAACAGACTTTCAGCACGCTTATAGGGAAGGACACTCAACAAAGCACAGCACTTACACAAATGACTGATGATTGGCTGAGAGAAATTTATGATAAAATGATTGTCTTGTTAGACTTCAGTGCAGGAAAAACGCATGTGTTTTGGCTTTACACCCCCTGCTATAATGTGGATAAAGCATTACTTGCCTAACAAAACACAGAGGGTGTTCTTTAATGGAAGCCTCTCATACATAATCCAGGTAGAAGCAGGAATTCCCCACGGTAGCTGTTTAGGCCCCTTGCTTTTTTCCATCTTTACTAAACGACATGCCACTGACTTTGAGTAAGGCCAGTGTGTCTATGTATGCGGATGACTCAACACTATACACGTCACCTACTACAGCAACTGAAATGACTGCAGCACTTAACGAAGAGCTGCAGTTAGTTTTGGAATGGGTAGCAAGGAATAAGTTGGTCCTAAATATTTCCAAAACTAAAAGCATTGTATTTGGGACAAATCACTCACTTAAACCCTAAACCTCAACTACGTCTTGTAAATGAATAATATGGAAATTTTATTTAATTTTAATTTTATTTCACCTTTATTTAACCAGGTAGGCTAGTTGAGAACAAGTTCTCATTTGGAGCAGAATTGGTGGAATGGTATCAAAGGCATCAAACACATGGGTTCCACTGCATTAGCTCCATTACAGACATTATTATGAGCCAACCCTCCCCTCAGCAGTAGTACTGCTGCACACTTGTGCATTCTTAATAAAAACAAATATGACTATAGACTGACATCTAGTGAGCATGAATGGAGAGTATTCTAAAGTATTTTACCAACATTATAGTGAGGAATCAGATTTGAGACTCGCTCAAGTAGCTTTGGTACCATCTAGTGGCTATGTATGGAACAACATCCAATCTTTAACAGGCCGGGAACATAATGTACACGTCCTCCTAAAGCTGAGGTATGATTGGCCCCTTCGAGCTAAGGTGAGGTATGATTGGTTCAGTTGGTGAGAGTGTAACAGTGGTCAGATTACAGTCATTTTGACATTTGTTGTGAGGCACAAACGCCTTCCTCTTGTACCATTTAATATTTTATAACCACACAATCAAACACAGCTTGAAACCCTCTGTGGTGCACTCATACACAGGCATAACTGTGTCCCTCCACCACAGAGAAAAAGTGAATGTTGTGCCTCAGTCACACACTGGTTGACTTCTCTCTGCATCGCTCCAGCTCCTCTCTTGTAAAAACATCTATGACTGTAAAAGGGGGCTAAAGCCAGAAGTAGCCTAGCATGTAGACCATGGCTGTTCAATTCCAGTCCTGGAGGGCCAATACACTTCTGGTTTTGTTTCTCCCTGGTAGTTAATTGAACTCACCTGGTGTCCCAGGTCTGAGTTAGTCCCTGATTAGAAGGAGAGGATGGAAACCAGAAGGGTTTGGCCCTCCAGGACGCCGTTGAACAGTCCTGCATGCTGATAGGCGATGACAAGTAAGATTACTATAGTACACAGCCCCTTAGCCTAGTACACAGCCCCTTAGTCTAGTATACAGCCCATTAGTCTAGTACACAGCCCCTTAGTCTAGTATACAGCCCATTAGTCTAGTACACAGCCCCTTAGTCTAGTATACAGCCCATTAGTCTAGTATACAGCCCCTTAGTCTAGTATACAGCCCCTTAGTCTAGTATACAGCCCCTTAGTCTAGTATACAGCCCCTTAGTCTAGTATACAGCCCCTTAGTCTAGTATACAGCCCCTTAGTCTAGTATACAGCCCCTTAGTCTAGTATACTAGATATATATGATATGGTACTCGCAACTATAAACACAACTCTGCTTTGATTCACTCCAGTATGTCATCCTGAACTTTTACCCCAAACTTTATCTTGTGTCTAGCCTCCAAATCAATCATTACAACCAAAGTATCTATTGACCAGATCTTGCAATCATATACAGTACCAGTGTAAACTTTGCACCTTTTTTAAACAAGGGAATAAATACATGGCATAAACATAAGCATATAGCGTAAATTTAGTAGAATGTCTCGTATCCCCCTTACTGTTCCACTACCAGGCCTGGGAAACTCCAGTCCTCGGGGGCCTGATTGGTGTCACAGTTTTTTCCCAACCCAGCTAACACACCTGACTCCAATAATCAACTAATCGTGATCTTTAGTTAAAAATGCAATTAGTTTAAATCAGCTGTGTTTGCTAGGGATGGGGGAAAGTGTGACACCAATCAGGTGGGGGGGGGGGAGTAGGTACAACAACCCCACTCGTGCAGTAGCTGTACAGTATAGCCTGTCTAACATGACCCAGTATGAGGATGGGTAAAGGTTTCCAAAAAACAAAAGTCCCCGTGTCCATGCCATCTGACCACTAGCTTTGAACTTTGGAACTTGTGTTGAAATTGTGTTAAATGTCAAACCAGTTATCAACTACACACAGCAGGTTACATATTGACATTGTGTGTGTCACCAAGGCGCCACGAGCAGGATTGAGTAGGCTACTTTCTAAATGTAATCAGTTACAGTGGCTTCCGAAAGTATTCACCCCCCTTGGTATTTTTCCCATTTTGTTGCCTTAACAGGGGTGTCAAACTCATTCCACGGAGGGTCTAGTGTCTGCAGGTTTTTGGTTTTTCCTTTCAATAAAGCCCTAGACAACCAGGTGTGGGGAGTTCCTAACTAATTAGTGATGTTAATTCATCAATCAAGTACAAGGGAGGAGCGAAAACCCGCAGACACTCGGCCCCCCGTGGAATGAGTTTGACACCTGTTACAACCTGGAATTAAAATTGATTTTTGGGGGGGGTTTGTATCATTTATTTACACAACATGCCTACCACTTTGATGATGCAAAATATGTTTTATTGTGAAACAAACAAGAAATAAGACAAAACTGAAAACTTGAGCGTGCATAACTATTCACCCCCTTAAAAAGTCAACACTTTGTAGAGCCACCTTTTGCAGCAATTACAGCTGCAAGTCTCTTGGGGTATGTCTCTATAAGCTTGGCACATCTAGACCTGGGATTCTTGCCCCTTCTTCAAGGCAAAACTGCTCCAGCTCCTTCAAGTTGGATGGGTTCCGCTGGTGTACAGCAATCTTTAAGTCATACAACAGATTCTCAACTGGATTAAGGTCTGGGCTTTGACTAGGCCATTCCAAGACATTTACATGTTTCCCCTTAAACCACTCAAGTGTTGCTTTAGCAGTATGCTTAGGGTCATTGTCCTGCTGGAAGGTGAACCTCCGTCCCAGTCTCAAATCTCTGGAAGACTGAAACAGGTTTCCTTCAAGAATTTCCCTGTATTTAGCGCCATCCACCATTCCTTCAATTCTGACCAGTTTCCCAGTCCCTGCCGATGAAAAACATCCCCACAGAATGATGCTGCCACCACCATGCTTCACTTTGGGGATGGTGTTCTTGGGGTGATGAGAGGTGTTGGGTTTGTGCCAGACATAGCGTTTTCCTTGATGGCCAAAAAGCAACATTTTAGTCTCATCTGACCAGAGTACCTTCTTCCATGTGGATGGGTAGTCTCCCACCAAATGTGGTTGCTTATTTTTTTCTTTAAGCAATGGCTTTTTCTGGCCACTCTTCCGTAAAGCCCAGCTCTGTGGAGTGTACGGCTTAAAGTGGTCCTATGGACAGATACACCAATCTCCGCTGTGGAGCTTTGCAGCTCCTTCAGGGTTATCTTTGGTCTCTTTGTTGCCTCTCTGATTAATGCCCTCCTTGTCTGGTCCTTGAGTTTTGGTGGGCGGCCCTCTCTTGGCAGGTTTGTTGTGATGCCATATTCTTTCCATTTCTTAATAATAGATATAATGGTGCTCCGTGTGATGTTCAAAGTTTCTGATATTTTTTATAACCCAACCCTGATCTGTACTTCTCCACAACTTTGTCCCTGACCTGTTTGGAGAGCTCCTTGGTCTTCATGGTGCTGCTTGCTTGGTGGTGCCCCTTGCTTAGTGGTGTTGCAGACTCTGGGGCCTTTCAGAACAGGTGTATATATACTGAGATCATGTGACAGATCATGTGACACTTAGATTGCACACAGGTGGACTTTATTTAACTAACTATGTGACTTCTGAAGGTAATTGGTTGCAACAGATTTTATTTAGGGGCTTCATAGCAGAGGAGGTGAATACATATGCACGCACCACTTTTCCATTTATTTATTTAGAATTTTTTGAAACATAGTTTTTTTCATTTCACTATTTTGTGTATTACATGAAATCCAAATAAAAATCAATTTAAATTACAGGTTTTAATGCAACAAAATAGGAAAATAGCCAAGGGGGATGAATACTTTTGCAAAGCACTGTACCTGTCCAAAATTGTAATCAGTAACGTAACTTTTGGATTACCCAAACTCAGTAACGTAATCTGATTACATTCAGTTACTTTTGGATTACCTTCCCCTTAAGAGGCGTTAGAAGAAGACAAAACGTATGTTACCAATTGAACGACATCAATTGCAGGATAAATCAATGTTAAAGTTTACATAACTGGCCATATATGAATGTTAAATTTTACTTCATGAGTTGGTTATGTAGGCTTCTTCTAACCCATCACTTTCTACTACATATACTAATATTTGATTTATTTAACTAGGCAAGTCAGTTAAGAACAAATTCTACAGATTGCCCCTTTAAGTCGATCAAAAGTGTGCGAGTTTGAGCATGTTTTCATTAGGCCTATGGATTTTTTTTCAGCATGAATTAGATTGAGCAATACAATCCTCACTTTTCTTCCATTATTCCAATACGCAGCTGTTGCAAGAGTGCATTTTTCACTGGCTGTCCACTGGTTTCAAAAACAATGATTGATAGGCAGTTTAAACTTCTTGAATTCAACCATTATTGGTTTCAAATGCACATTTACATTTTTGTATAGCCATCAACAACAACCACAATCCGTAAAGCTAAATGAGAGAGCGGCAGTGTGATTCACATCAAATAAGTGATATCCGTATCGCCATAGACTACACCACTGCTGTCACTGCTGCTCCAAGCGTTTTTTCAAGTTGGATCTCCTTCGGATGCCGACAGCAGTCGCACCATTGGAAGACATAGCTTGGACTTGTAGCCTGCTCTTTTCCCGCGATCCATCAAACACATTTGGTGTGTCATCATAGCTGTCTCTGACTTGTGGTCAGACTCGCTCAGGTAGAATAAACTTAAACTTGCGCCTTTTTTCAAAGCTGATTTGAATGTCATTGAGAAAACAGAGAAGTGTAAAAAAAAAAACATTTGCGCAAACATCCTTTCTGAATACAAAAGTCATCCTCGAAGTAATCATCTAGTTTTTCAAAAGTATCAGTAATGTGATTACAATATTTTTGCGGGTAACGTGTTTTTGTAATCCCTTACATGTAACTGATTACATGTAATGCCGTTACTCCCCAACCCTGGCCACGAGTGGGTTAGTCATCTCTATCTCTCACTGTATCTTTCTCTCACATGCACAGACGTTGCATGAATCAACCAATGGTTGCGTGGCACGTCATCAACTGTGTCATCGACTGACAGATCGCTATAACATATCATGTTGTTAGCTGATATGTGCAATACCTATCTGGGCGTTGCAAGGTCTGGCAGGCGTCAGCAACGCCTGGGCAGAGGAATGTGGCCACACTCTCTCTCGTTCTCTCACTCTCTCTTAATGTTATTTTATCATAGCCATTTGAAACAACATTTAATGTTTTTTTGGTAATAACATGTATTGTAATTATGCCTATTTTGAAATGGATGTGATTCTCATAACACCTGGCCTCCCATTATGGAAATGTTTTTGTTGTAATTCCTCAATTGAAAATAAAAATAAAAAAACGTTGTCGTCTGGTCATGTCATCTGCTGCGTGAGTTTCATCCTCATCAATCTGAGCCATGCACTTACCTGGCTCAGGCTGGCCCTTTAAAGGACTCGCTTTTGAAGAAAGCGGCTGCATGAGGCAATATTGCGCAATTCGAGTATGCATATGTAACCGATGTACCGATTGAAAGGCTATTAGCGCGCACCACTGCTAACTAGCTAGCCATTTCACATCCGTTACACATACATGCCACACATGAGCGACTCCATCCCAACGGTATCAGCACATTTGGGACGAAAGGGGCTCGTTTCAACCTCGGTAAGATAACGCACGCAGACACTCTGTTTACCGACCACGGCTATACCTTTAATACGCCCTTATTTACCTACATTTAACTATTTTTATTCCACATGGATGGATGACTCAATATCTCCTTCCCTGAATAATTGACATCTCACCAGCTCGGTTCTTCAACAGGCAAAGTCTGTAAGGTAAGGGAAATCCCGTGCCAACATAGACCTCCCCCCCCCCTTTTTTACCCAGATGATTATTCATGTGTAATTGTTCTCTCCCCTCCCCTCCCCTCATATTCGGAGCATCGGAATGGTCAGTTCTGTACCTGTCGATATGGAAAGCCAACTCCTACACGCACTTATGTCACCCGTTATTTGAACACGAGCAGTCGCAACAAGTTTTCATTAGTCTGACAGTGATAACACTCAACATACCACCGGAGGATAGTTGGTGCTGTTAGAGTCGCTGAATACTAAGACTAATAGTTATAATTTTTTTTACAATTTAAACTGTTTTGAATTTCATCAAACATGGACATCAAAGGTAAGAATGATATGGTTTCCAGCCTCTATCTATCGACTGTAACAATGTGGGTTTATTCAAATCTGATGGACATTTTCTTGTCAGAAGTTAATAATTACAAGGCTTTTTTATTTTGGCCCAACATGTGCTCAGAGTTTAGTCTGTTCATGTAAGTGATGGAAGTAATCCTAACTGATCAATCCTGGAATGGTTTTACTGTAAATTACACTGTACTATTACAGTGGGTTTCCAACTCCGGTCCTCCAGTACTGCCAACAGTACACATTTTTGTTGTAGCCGCAGATAAACGTACCTAATTCAACTAATTGAGGGCCTGATGATTAGTTGAATCAGGTGTGCTTGTCCAAGGCTACAATGAAAATGTGTCCTGTTGAGGGACACATATATATATATATATATATATATATATATATATATATATATATATATACAAAAGTATGTGGACACCCCTTCAAATGAGTGGATTTGGCTATTTCAGCCACACCCGTTGCTGACAGGTGTATAACATCGAGCACACAGCCTGACCTTCATTTCAACGTGGCGCCGTCATAGGATGCCACCTTTCCAACAAGTCAGGTAGTATCTGCCCTGCTAGAGCTGCCCCGGTCAACTGTAATGCTGTTATTGTAAAGTGTAAATGTCTACGAGCAACATCGGCTCAGCCGCAAAGTGGTAGGCCACACAAGCTCACAGAATGTGAACGCCGAGTGCTGAAGCGCGTAGCACGTAAAAAATCATCTGTCCTCGGTTGCAACACTCACTACCGAGTTCATAACTGCCTATGGAATCAACGTCAGCACAAGAACTGTTCGTCGGGAGCTTCATGAAATGGGTTTCCATGGCCGAGCAGCCGCACAGAAGACTAAGATCACATGCGCAATGCCAAGCCTTCGGCTGGAGTGGTGTAAATCGCGCCGCCATTCGACGCTGGAGCAGTGGAAACGCGTTCTCTGGAGTGATGAATCACGCTTCACCATCTGGCAGTCTAACGGATGAATCTGGGTTTGGCGGATGCCCCGAGAACGCTACCTGCCCCAATGCATAGTGGCAACTGTAAAGTTTGGTGGAGGAGGAATAATGTTCTGGGGCTGTTTTTCCTGGTTCGGGTTAGGCCCCTTAGTTCCAGTGAAGAGAAATCTTAATGCTACAGCATACAATGACATTCCGATTCTGTGCTTCCAACTTTGTGGCAACAGTTTGGAGAAGGCCCTTTCTTGTTTCAGCATGACAATGCCCCCGTGCACAAAGCGAGGTCCATACAGAAATGGTTTGTTGAGATCGGTGTGGAAGAAGTTGACAGGCCTGCATAGAGCCCTGACCTCAACCTCGTCGAACACCTTTGGGATGAATTGGAACGCCGACTGCGAGCCAGCACTAATCGGCCAACATCAGTGCCCGACCTCACAGCTCTTGTGGCTGAATGGATGCAAGTCCCCCTCAGCAATGTTCCAACATCTAGTGGAAAGCCTTCCTAGAAGAGTGGAGGTAGCAAAGGGGGGGACCAACTCCATATTAATGTCCATGATTTGCGAATGAGATGTTGGACGAGCAGGTGTCCACATACTTTTGGTCATGTCCTGTATATTGCCTGGCTACCCAAACTTCTTGCTCCTACCAAACTCTAAGCCACGTCCACTGACGCGAAAGATAGAGCATCGGAATAATTGAATTTGAGTCGTCAGACAGTTATAGTGATTTATGAATGATTGTGTCCTGTTTTGACAGTTATATAACCTGTTAGCTGTTGTTCTGATTATTGTTCTTTTAGGTTTATATTGTTGTTGTTAATTACAAAACAGTGATTGATTTTTACAATATGTTGTTCCAGTAATTCAGAGTTCTGGAGAGTTGTACCTCTTGTTTCTCTTTAGAGTTATGGGGAGTTGTACCTCTTGTTATGGAGAGTTACCTCTTGTTTCTTTTGAGTTATGGAGAGTTGTACCTCTTGTTGTTGCTCTTTAGAGTTATGGAGAGTTGTACCTCTTGTTATGGAGAGTTGTACCTCTTGTTGTAGCTCTTTAGAGTTATGGAGAGTTGTACCTCTTGTTATGGAGAGTTGTACCTCTTGTTGTTGCTCTTTAGAGTTATGGAGAGTTGTACCTCTTGTTATGGAGAGTTGTACCTCTTGTTATGGAGAGTTGTACCTCTTGTTGTAGCTCTTTAGAGTTATGGAGAGTTGTACCTCTTGTTATGGAGAGTTGTACCTCTTGTTGTTGCTCTTTAGAGTTATGGAGAGTTGTACCTCTTGTTGTTGTTATGGAGAGTTGTACCTCTTGTTGTTGTTATGGAGAGTTATGGAGAGTTGTACCTCTTGTTGTTGTTATGGAGAGTTGTACCTCTTGTTATGGAGAGTTGTACCTCTTGTTGTAGCTCTTTAGAGTTATGGAGAGTTGTACCTCTTGTTATGGAGAGTTGTTCCTCTTGTTGTTGCTCTTTAGAGTTATGGAGAGTTGTTCCTCTTGTTTCTCTTTAGAGTTATGGAGAGTTGTATCTCTTGTTCCTCTCATGCTGTAGTAACACTACAGTATCAAACTCAAATCACCACACGCTCTGCTCTATAACAGCTTTAAAATAGAATAGACTAGAATATCATAGAATAGAATACTAGCATAGAATGGCAATTCTTATTAAAATTAAACACAGACTGGGCACATAAAACAAATATACAAATACAGTATGTTGGTGTTGGTGTGTATTTGTCCAGCAGTTTGCTTTAGTTCTTGTCTCCCTCTTCTCTCCACTGAGTAGAGAGGAGTACGATGACAGAGTTCTGGAAGGAGCACAGCCGGCAGGCCACGGTTGAGGAAATGATGTTGGACTCTCATGCCCAGGAGCTGACCCAGCACGAACTGCCTGAGATCCTCTCCCTGCTGCCCAGCCTGTCCGGCCAGAGGGTCCTGGAGCTGGGCGCCGGGATCGGGTCAGTGGGTCTATTGAACTATATCTATAAAACAACTGACCAGATAGACTGTTAATAACATCAAGCATATACTGTGTCATGATCTCTGTAGAGACATGAGGTTTAACTGACCATGTGACCTGACAGGGAAAACTCCCTGGCCCTGGGCTATGATGGCGACCTGTGTTTTTCCTGGTCAGGTGTAGTGGACACTTGTTAGCAGTTTGACCCTCGCTGTCTGATGTGGAGGTGTTTGACCTTTGTGTTTGTGTGTTTGGTCTCTTCCAGGAGGTACACCAGCCACCTGTTGACCCAGGCCAGTCACGTGACAGCGGTCGACTTCATGGAGAGCTTCGTGGAGAAGAACAGACAGGACAACAGTCACTATAGCAACGCCTCCTTCCTCCAGGCAGACGTCACCAAGCTGGACTTCCCCAAAAACAGGTCTGCTGTTGGATATAATGTTTATAATAACAATATAATATATTATAGAACAGGTTTGCGTAAGGTTGCAAAGCTACTGGTAATTTACCCAAGTTACCAGAATCTTCGGTAATTTGGGTAATTTAAGAGGTAATCTATGGCAATCTATGGCAACTTTGGTAATTTGTACTTGCATAACTGTAAGAAAGTATTATTAATATATAGTACACATTTTTTTTTATATCTGTGTCCATATTGTCCATGAGTTTCTAGTAGACAGACCAGATGGTTAATGAGTTTCTAGTAGATAGACCAGATGGTTCATGAGTTTCTAGTAGATAGACCAGATGGTTCATGAGTTACTAGTAGATAGACCTGATGGTTCATGAGTTTCTAGTAGATAGACCAGATGGTTCATGAGTTTCTAGTAGATAGACCAGATGGTTCAGGAGTTTCTAGTAGATAGACCAGATGGTTCAGGAGTTTCTAGTAGATAGACCAGATGGTTCATGAGTTTCTAGGAGATAGACCAGATGGTTCATGAGTTTCTAGGAGATAGACCAGATGGTTCATGAGTTACTAGTAGATAGACCAGATGGTTCATGAGTTTCTAGGAGATAGACCAGATGGTTCATGAGTTACTAGTAGATAGACCAGATGGTTCATGAGTTTCTAGGAGATAGACCAGATGGTTCATGAGTTACTAGTAGATAGACCAGATGGTTCAGGAGTTTCTAGTAGATAGACCAGATGGTTCAGGAGTTTCTAGTAGATAGACCGTATGGTTCAGGAGTTTCTAGTAGATAGACCAGATGGTTCAGGAGTTTCTAGTAGATAGACCAGATGGTTCAGGAGAAAATAGCCTAATTAATGAACAAAGCATCTAATTAACAATGGTTTTATTTTCAATGAACTCTTGCTCCTATTTACTGCCACCAACATTGACAACAGACATATTCACATAGAAGAGCAAAGTCTGTACAAGATCATATAAAGTATATTTAATGCTGAATGGTTTTTACTATATTTAAGATCATGTTTTGTCATTCTATTGTTTATTTTAAAATCATCTTGTATATTTTTCCATGCAATAAGGCCACACAGAGGGACAGAGATCACTACAGACACCGGTGATAATCTGAAGTACCCAAAAAAGGACACTTGATTTTATCTTCTAAAATGCCATATATTCTGTTGAAAGTTGAAACAAAATTCTGGTAGTTTACTGGGAAACTTAGAAAGATAAGAAAAGTTATCTGATTTTGGGGGTTTTGTTTGCATAAAGCTATTGGCATTACGACTTTGGATTGATAAGGCGTAGCGAAATATGTTCAAAGTCTATGACTAAGGTAGTTTTCTTTTTAAAACTGGTTTGACGAGATGTCTCACCTATGCCTTTAGCCTTCGGTTGGAACTGAATACAATATGAGGTGACACTGCCTGTGTCCCAAATGACACCCTATTCCCTATGTAGTGCATTACTTTTGACCAGGGACCATAGAGCTCCAGTCAAAAGTAGTGCACTATGTGGAGACTATGGTGCCATTTGGGATGCACTTTCGCCTAAAGCCGATGGGTGTAATGCATTACTACTTGTTCTAAGCTTTTGTGAGCCTTTATAACATCCTATTATCAGGCTTATGATGTTATTCTGATGTGTACCACCCCCCCATCAGTTATGATGTTATTCTGATGTGTACCACCCCCCCATCAGTTATGATGTTATTCTGATGTGTACCCCCCCCCATCAGTTATGATGTTATTCTGATGTGTACCACCCCCCCCCCCCATCAGTTATGATGTTTTTCTGATGTGTACCCCCCCATCAGTTATGATGTTATTCTGATGTGCCCCCCCCCCCCCCCCATCAGTTATGATGTTATTCTGATGTGTACCCCCCCATCAGTTATGATGTTATTCTGATGTGTACCCCCCCCCCCCCCATCAGTTATGATGTTATTCTGATGTGTACCACCCCCCCATCAGTTATGATGTTATTCTGATGTGTACCCCCCCCCCCATCAGTTATGATGTTATTCTGATGTGTACCACCCCCCCCCCCCCCCCCCCATCAGTTATGATGTTATTCTGATGTGTACCACCCCCCCATCAGTTATGATGTTATTCTGATGTGTACCACCCCCCCCCATCAGTTATGATGTTATTCTGATGTGTACCACCCCCCCATCAGTTATGATGTTATTCTGATGTGTACCCCCCCCCCCCCATCAGTTATGATGTTATTCTGATGTGTACCCCCCCCCATCAGTTATGATGTTATTCTGATGTGTACCCCCCCCCATCAGTTATGATGTTATTCTGATGTGTACCACCCCCCCATCAGTTATGACATCATCTTCTCCAACTGGCTACTGATGTATCTGAGTGACGAGGAGCTGACGTCACTAATAGAGAGGATGCTGGGATGGCTCCGCCCCGGAGGATACCTGTTCTTCAGGGAGTCCTGCAACTACCAATCAGGTACGAGCTCTAAAATCACCTGAATATCTATTGTGAGTCACTCTTCCAGTCTAGTGAATCCCTAGACTCTCCTGTAGAGCGGTTTTGATAGGTGGAAGCATCATGGTGATCTATCTACCCAGACACTCTTCTCATCCTGTCATCCTCTCATCCTTTATTACCTAACGTAACAGATCACTATTCAGTCCACTTTCACCTTCGTGGGTTACTTAAATTCACATCAGATAGTCTACTTCCATCTGTTGTGTAAGTAAGGGATAATCAATGAGAGGCTATGCGTTCTATGGTGAATAATGAATAACGTGACCCTTCCACGGAGTTGCATTATTTTCCAGAGAACGCATAGAGCCCCGAGTTCATTATCCTTTTTAATACCTTGGCTATCATTTAGCACATTTACTACTAGATATGTGTTCAACATCAACTGAAGTAGCTAGCTAGTTTACTAGATAGCTACAGTAGTTGCCGTGGTAAACTAGCAAGTCTGTTTGTTTGGTTATCTAAGAAAAAACATCAGTTCTAGCTTGCCATTAGGAAAATGTTTTCAATTCGTCTTTTGCTTTCAAAAGCAGCTCAAACATAGAACGTGTAAGAATGATCTATAGCCATTGACTTCTACCGTGCTGATATACTGTAGGAAAATAGGAAAATAATGCATGCTCTAGAATTCCCTTCAAGCCAATCAGAAACAAGTATTCAACAATGCCATGGTATAAAAACGGTATAATCATGGTCTGATTGTAAACATTTACATTAATGCTGCCATAAAACACTATACTGCCAAGGCAATCAGTGTCAATCACTGTTTCTCTCTCTCTCTGTCCAGGTGACTGTAAGATGAACTTTAACCCTACACACTACATCTCTCTCTGTCTCTCTCTGTCTCTCTCTCTCTGTCTGTCTCTCTCTCTCTGTCTCTCTGTCTCTCTGTCTCTCTGTCCAGGTGACTGTAAGAGGACATTTAACCCCACACACACTACAGATCTGTCTCTCTCTCTCTCTCTGTCCAGGTGACATTAAGAGGACATTTAACCCCACACACTACAGATCGTCGGCCCACTACAGTCACCTGATGACAACAACACTGCGGGAGGAGTCAGAGGGGGCGGAGAAGCAGGTGTTTGGCTTTGACATCGTGCTCAATAAAACTGTGCAGACATACATCAAGGTATGTTGCTTTATTGCTACTGATTGTGTTATATCGTAATATAATGTGTGTAAATTATCATTAAAGCCACTGTCAGGCTCTTTGCTGTGTGTGTGTGGGGGGGGCGGCGGCATCTTACTCTCCCTATATCTTCCTGTCTCACTCCCCTCTTCAGATGAAGAAAAACCAGAACCAGATGTGTTGGCTGCTGGAGAAGGTGGGTCGGGACACCGCCTGTCAAGAGGGCTTCAGAACCTTCCAGCAGTTTCTGGACAACCAGCAGTACACACGCAAAGGCATCCTACGATACGAGAAGATGTTTGGGGCAGGATACGTCAGCACTGGGGGACCCAGCACTACCAAGGTGGGTTTGAGGTTTGGCAGTCCTGTACACACACACACACACGCGCGCACACTCGTGCCCACATACAAACACACTCACACATGCACACACACACGCTTGTGCACAGATACAAACACACTCACACATGCACATACATACACACGCCGCCAACATAGCTTTGTGACATCAAGACCCAGAGCAGAAAGGTTGTTGTTTTTCTATGGACAGATGGACATAGGAACCACGACAGAGTTGACAAAAAATGACTGAAACATGGACGGACAACACACAGGAGAGGTTGTGTAGTTACTGTTTAGACTGGGTTATACAGACTGCCACAGTACTGTGCTCTTTTAGCCTTCTCTATATACAAATACCAAACGTGTGTGTAGTTATTACTAGAATGGACTTGACACGTTCTGTTTTATTTTTTATTACTTTGTGGTAAAAAAAGGAGTTTGTGGAGCTGCTGAACTTGAAGCCTGGGATGAAGGTGCTGGATGTGGGGTGTGGCATCGGTGGCGGAAACTTCTACATGGCAAAGGTCAACCCAAGTGTCATTAGTATACAGGAAGTTTCTGATATACTGTTGGAAATGGTCCAGTCCACCTTTATGTACATTCACGTTACACACAGCAGGATGTGGTTAGGTCATATATGCCAATGATGACGATGATGTTCTGCAGGCCTTCGGCGTGGAGGTGCTGGGTCTGGACCTGTCAGCCAACATGGTGGATATCGCCATAGAGAGGGCCATGGAGGAGAACCTTCCATCGGTGAGTCTGATTGGTCGTCGGATGAATGAGGTCATGTTGCTGCTGTCATCTGGACTTGGATCTGTTTGATGGTGGAACAACAGGTGGTTCCTTCCTTGTTATTTATGTGTGGTTCCCTACAATGAGAAACATACTAGGTTAGAGTTACTAGGTCTACAATGAGAAACATACTAGGTTAGAGTTACTAGGTCTACAATGAGAAACATACTAGGTTAGAGTTACTAGGTTTACAATGAGAAACATACTAGGTTAGAGTTACTAGGTTTACAATGAGAAACATACTAGGTTAGAGTTACTAGGTTTACAATGAGAAACATACTAGGTTAGAGTTACTAGGTCTACAATGAGAAACATACTAGGTTAGAGTTACTAGGTTTACAATGAGAAACATACTAGGTTAGAGTTACTAGGTTTACAATGAGAAACATACTAGGTTAGAGTTACTAGGTTTACAATGAGAAACATACTAGGTTAGAGTTACTAGGTCAACAATGAGATACATACTAGGTTAGAGTTACTAGGTTTACAATGAGAAACATACTAGGTTAGAGTTACTAGGTTTACAATGAGAAACATACTAGGTTAGAGTTACTAGGTTTACAATGAGAAACATACTAGGTTAGAGTTACTAGGTCTACAATGAGAAACATACTAGGTTAGGGTTACTAGGGTTACAATGAGATACATACTAGGTTACGGTTACTAGGTTTACAATGAGAAACATACTAGGTTAGAGTTACTAGGTTTACAATGAGAAACATACTAGGTTAGAGTTACTAGGTTTACAATGAGAAACATACTAGGTTAGAGTTACTAGGTTTACAATGAGAAACATACTAGGTTAGAGTTACTAGGTCTACAATGAGAAACATACTAGGTTAGGGTTACTAGGTCTACAATGAGAAACATACTAGGTTAGAGTTACTAGGTCAACAATGAGAAACATACTAGGTTAGAGTTACTAGGTTTACAATGAGAAACATACTAGGTTAGAGTTACTAGGTCAACAATGAGAAACATACTAGGTTAGAGTTACTAGGTTTACAATGAGAAACATACTAGGTTAGAGTTACTAGGTTTACAATGAGAAACATACTAGGTTAGAGTTACTAGGTCTACAATGAGAAACATACTAGGTTAGAGTTACTAGGTCAACAATGAGAAACATACTAGGTTAGAGTTACTAGGTCTACAATGAGAAACATACTAGGTTAGAGTTACTAGGTCTACAATGAGAAACATACTAGGTTAGAGTTACTAGGTCTACAATGAGAAACATACTAGGTTAGAGTTACTAGGTCTACAATGAGAAACATACTAGGTTAGAGTTACTAGGTTTACAATGAGAAACATACTAGGTTAGAGTTACTAGGTCTACAATGAGAAACATACTAGGTTAGAGTTACTAGGTTTACAATGAGAACATACTAGGTTAGGTTACTAGGTTACAATGAGAAATATACTAGGTTAGAGTTACTAGTTTACAATGAGAAACATACTAGGTTAGAGTTACTAGGTTTACAATGAGAAACATACTAGGTTAGAGTTACTAGGTCAACAATGAGAAACATACTAGGTTAGAGTTACTAGGTCTACAATGAGAAACATACTAGGTTAGAGTTACTAGGTTTACAATGAGAAACATACTAGGTTAGAGTTACTAGGTCTACAATGAGAAACATACTAGGTTAGAGTTACTAGGTTTACAATGAGAAACATACTAGGTTAGAGTTACTAGGTTAGAGTTACTAGGGAGTGAAGTTCAAGCTGTCTTTTTTATTTATATGGTTCCATTGTTTTGAAAATGATACGTTCTACATGTCTTTTAATACTAGATAGATCAAGGTCATGTTAATTGAATTGCAATTAGATGTAGAAGTGTTTTAGTGACAGGTATTACATGCCATTTCCTGCAGGTCCATTTCGAGGTGGCTGACGCCACTAAGAGAGAGTTCCCAGAAGGGTCGTTTGATGTGGTCTACAGTCGAGACACCATCCTGCACATCGACGACAAATTGGCACTGTTCAAACGCTTCCACGTGAGTGTGTGTGTACACACACACATACACAACCGCACAACCACACACACCTTAACATCAATTCCAGACTATGTTATATTTTGCTGGCTGTTTTTACCATCCAAAACGCTGTGTATCTTCATCTTCAGTCGTGGCTGAAGCCCGGTGGCCAGGTCCTGATCACTGACTACTGCTGTGGAGAGAAGCCCTGGACTCCTCAGTTCCAGGACTATGTCAAACAGAGAGGTTACATTCTCTACACCCCACCACAGTACGGCAAGGTAGGCCTAATCATAAACCTGATAATACCCTGATAATATCACCCTGACCTGACTTTTACCACACTTGTTATAATATCTTAGAATTAGCCTATGTAGCTCCGTATGCTGTGACTGTCTGTCTGCAGTTCCTACAGCAGGCAGGTTTCTCTAACGTACGTGCCGAGGACAGGACAGCCCAGTTCACGCAGGTGATCCAGACAGAGCTGGAGAGAGCAGCGGCCATGAAAGACGAGTTCATTAAGGTAGACCATGTACTCTCTGTCTCTGTCTCTGTCTCTGTATCTCTCTCTGTCTCTGTATCTCTCTCTCTCTCTGTCTGTCTCTCTGTCTCTGTCTCTCTCTCTCTCTCTCTCTCTGTATCTCTCTCTCTGTCTGTCTGTCTCACACACACACCACAGTAATAGTGGTGATCACCAGGACCTAAAATGAACACCCGCCACCTGCCAAATGCAGGTATATTTTGGCATTGGTGGGTAAGATGTCTACTTCACCAGCCACATTGATGGTCAGGGCTCCACTGTACAAGCACTTCACTCGCATTTGTGAATAAAAATAGTAAAGTATGATCACATTTATAGCAAAATAAATGCTGCATTAGAAGTTTTCAAAGTATTTCTGCCGTGTTGTTTCTTAGCTGGTAAATGAATCGCACAAAGTCAAAGAACTAGGAATCCTATAGGCTATCCCACCTGGTGCTGCAACACTGCTTGGATGGAGACTGGGCGCATGTGAAGAGCTGAGTGAAAGATTTGTTTTTAGAATCTCTGTGCTGTGTTATTGACTGTTTACTCCATGTGTAACTCTGTGTTGTTGTTTGTGTCGCACTGCTTTGCTTTATCTTGGCCAGGTCGCAGTTGTAAATGAGAACTTGTTCTCAACTAGCCTATCTGGTTAAATAAAGGTGAATTTAAAACATTTTTTTAAAGAGCACAGGCATAAAAGTTGATCAAATTTTTTTCAAACTTAAGTCTACTGAAGTGAGACTTTGTCCTTGTGTTTCTTGGCTATTTACATTGTTTGTTCACAAGCTAAGTTGTTTATCAGTGTTTGAGTTTCAACTGCTAGGGAAGAGAAGCCAACGCTTCTCATTGATCAGACTCAGTCTCACAGGCACAAATATGACTCGAGTCGCGTTACCACAGTAACCTCCCGCAGGTGAACATTTGTCTTGTGATATTTTGGTTAAAAAGACTCAGGTCACAAAAAATGAAATTAAACAATATGCCACATTACTTCTTACTGGTAATACATGTATTGTTTTAAAAACATTACAAAACATGCTCATCCATTTTTTTTTTGTGTTTTGTTGGTGTAATTTTTATTTAAAAAATACATGTTTTGGCTGGTAAAAAATCTGAGTGGCTGGTAGATTTTGTAGATCTACCTGCAACAGTGTCTGGTGGACCAAAACAGTCAATTTTATGCCCTGGTGATCACAATGTTGATACTTTGTTAGACTGTTAAACCCATGTTATCCTGTATCTTGGGTCTTTTCCTAGGAGTTCTCAGAGGAAGACTACCTGGCCATTGTCAACGGCTGGAGCGACAAACTAAAACGCTGCAACACTGGGGACCAACGCTGGGGCCTATTCCACGCAACAAGGAACTGAGGAGAAAAGATAGGAAAATATCCCTTCAGGAGGGAGAGTTCAGTGCCTGGGCCCAGCCACGCTGCTTTCAGATCAACTAGAGGAGATTACCAGGCGCCAGTACGCCAAAATCTGAGATTACATACACTGAGGCAATTACAGATTGTCAAGTATTTTATTTGAAGTGAGAAATTGTCACTATCCAAGGACCAGTCTAACTTTAGTTTTTATCTTTAATATCTATTGATTGAGAGGTGAAACGGATTCCTGTTTCTTACTTTACTTTTAATTACCTTTTATTTAACCAGGTAGGTCAGTTGAGAACAAGTTCTCATTTACAACTGCGACCTGGCCAAGAATAAAGCAAAGCAGTTCGACACATACAACAACACAGTTACACATAGAATAAACAAACATACAGTAGAAAAAAAGTGTGTGCAAATGAGGTAGCATAAGGGAGGTAAGGCAATAAAATAGGCCATAGTGGCGAGGTAATTACGATATAGCAATTAAACACTGGAGTGATAGATGTGCAGAAGATGAATGTGCTTTACTTTACTTATTTTACTTTGTTTAAATACTTTACTTTAAAAATATTTAGATTTTTTTTTTTATTGAACCAAACTGAATTTGATTAAAACATTTTAACTTTGTGTAAAGTTGACAATATTACTGTCTTGTTATCAAAGGTGAATGTGCATCCTTTCCCAGTCTGTACTATCAACATACCATAGTTTGATAAGTTTTACAAATAAATGTTTGAAAACCTCCGGCTTGAATTAGTATCTGTCCGTCCGTCTTGCTGTCTCTGCCTCATTGTTCTGCCTACATGGTAAAAAATACCACTGTATTTACTTGTATTTACCTACGTCTACCACTAGGTAGTAGTAGAAGAGGTAGGCTAAGAATAATATCTGATATTCAGTACATTTTAATAGCAGGATTATATTTTCTCAAATGGAACCTTGTTCCCTATACACAGTGTTGGGGAGTAACTGATTACATGTACCAAAAAAACGAACTGTTATCAGTAATGTTACCTGCAAACAATACTGCAATCAGATTACATGTACTTTGTGGAAAAACTAGATGACTTCTTGGATTACATTTAAATTCAGGAAGGATGTTTCTGAAAAAATACATAATGTCACCTTTCAGTTTTGTCAATGACATTCAATTCAGCTCTGAAAAAAGGAGAAAGTTTATGTTTGTTCCACCTGAGAAAGTCTGACCTCACTATGATGACACACCAAATGATGACCACCAATCAGAGACCACTATGATGACAGTGTTCTCTGATTGGTGGTCATCATTTGGTGTGTCATCATAGTGGTCTCTGATTGGTGGTCATCATTTGGTGTGTCATCATTTTGGACAGTTAACTAGTAACTGTAACGGATTACATTTACAATGTAACCTAGGCAACCCGGACAGTGTAGTGCCTATGTAGTGCACTAGCTTTGACCAGAGCCCTATAGGGAATAGGGTCCCTTTTGGGACACAGACCACTTCTCTTATCATCTCTCCTTTCTGTCTGCCCCTGTCCCATTCCACTCAGCATCACAACAGGCCAGGTGTGCTGTTCTGTCCCCATGCTGTTTCTCAACAGGCCAGCTAATGGCCAGGTGTACTGTTCTGTCCCCAAGCTGTTTCTCAACAGGCCAGCTAATGGCCAGGTGTACTGTTCTGTCCCCAAGCTGTTTCTCAACAGGCCAGCTAATGGTCAGATGTACTGTTCTGTCCCCAAGCTGTTTCTCAACAGGCCAGCTAATGGCCAGGTGTACTGTTCTGTCCCCAAGCTGTTTCTCAACAGGCCAGCTAATGGCCAGGTGTACTGTTCTGTCCCCAAGCTGTTTCTCAACAGGCCAGCTAATGGTCAGGTGTACTGTTCTGTCCCCAAGCTGTTTCTCAACAGGCCAGCTAATGGCCAGGTGTGCTGTTCTGTCCCCAAGCTGTTTCTCAACAGGCCAGCTAATGGCCAGATGTACTGTTCTGTCCCCAAGCTGTTTCTCAACAGGCCAGCTAACGGTCAGGTGTACTGTTCTGTCCCCAAGCTGTTTCTCAACAGGCCAGCTAATGGTCAGATAGTCAGTTTGCTAATGTATCTTGGTTAGGTTCATTCATACACCCCCTTCTTACCCTATCTCCCCCTTCACAGGGCCATTCTCACCTCCTCCTACCCCTGGTAACACCTCAGGTCTCATTGGGCATGTAACCCCCAAGACCAATCACTGGCTGGGGAAACACCCCCCAACCCCCCTCTATCCTGAATCAACCGAGACCCCCCCCCCCCCCCCCCCCCCCACACACACACACCTATACATACATCCATGATAAATGAGATTGCAGAATTTGAGACTTTTACATTGTAGTATTTAGGCTCACACCAGACACTGAAACCGATAGACTTGTGTTCAGTAAAGTGTTCTTCCTGCTGCTGGACTTGCCACAGAGGACGATTCTTCCTCTTCTGGCTGTTTGATGGTAAGTGCCTTGCCATTTGTTTTGGTGGTTGTTCTTCCTCCTAGATCTATGTTGAAGCTAGTAAAACATGTAGCTTATTGTACATGATAAATGGCTGATGTAAACATGTTAGTCTTAAACTAGAAATCATCCTCAATGGAGATTGGAGAATCTCTATTGAATAGTTTCTTAGTCCAGGAACAGGCTTAATGTGGGTCTGGGATACAGCCACAAATAATCATTCAAAACATGTTAACAGAATGGATACACTGTCAAAAAAATTATTTAAAAAAGTTTACCTCAACAACTATAAAAGTGTACCTCACCTTTTGACCTTTGACCTTGTGTCTCTCTTGTTCCAGTAGCCATTACAGAGAAACGGACACTTTTACTGAGGGACAAAATGGCCTCTTGGTCCTTCTTCCAAGAAGAGGATTTCCTGTGTCCCGTGTGCTATGATATCTTCAGGGATCCCGTGGTTCTCTCTTGCAGCCACAGTGCCTGTAAGACCTGCATGGAGGAGAACTGGAAGTATAAAGACGGGAGTGTCCAGTCTGCAGGAAGAGATTCTACATGCCTTTCCCAGCAGTCAGCCTCACTCTGAAGAGGCTGTGTGAGGGGTTCCTACACGTGGGAGATCTACCTATGATAATTAATGTGCCCCAAATTACACCTTATTCCCTTTTTAGTGCACTACATTTGTCCAGGGCCCATAGAGATGAGTACGTATTATTTAAATAGTAAAATCAATCAATCCTACAGGAGAGAAGCTCCAGAGATACCGAGCCTGGGTCTGAGAGGCTCTGTGGTCAACACAAAGCGTAACTCAAGCTCTTCCGTCTGCAGAATGAACAGTCTGTTTGGTGTGTCGCGACTCAAGACGACACACAGGACACAAGTTCTGTGCCATAGATGAAGTTGTCCAGGACCAGGAAGTAGGACATGAAATAGTGTATCGGGCTGTATTCAATCCGTAGCGCTGAAGATCTGCTTTATAAACGCTGCATTTAATATGACGACGCAATCTGAAATTATCTTCAAATTTTAACGCAGATCTTCTGCGATACTTCGGCGATACGGATTGAATCAGCCCATAGCCTCTCTGAGATATTTGAAGGTAGAACCGGTAATATGGCGTCATTCTACACAGAGAGGTGAGTTACTTCCTGGCTACAGAAACCAACAACAACATCATTCAAATCAGCCAATGTCTGCCCCTATTGGCTCTTCCCAATGTGGGCGTGTCTCAATGTATGTAAGCAGGAAGTCGCCTCAGTATGTTCAATGATGTCATATTACTGAATCTACCTTTAAATTACAAGGGATTGAGTTGCTTTGACTTATTGCAATCAATATTGCTTATAACATTAATATTGTATAACTTTGCAATTCTTTGAGTTGACTTTACTCAATTAATTTACTGAGTTAGACAGTTATGTTTTACTGTGTACAAAGAGCCATTCATGTGTTTGTCTGATTCCAGGAGAGAGTAAAGGCTGAACTGGAGCCCTTGAAGGAGAAGCTGAGACTTTACACTGAAGCCAAACTAACCTGTGGTCAAACAGAAAAATACATCAGGGTAATTATACATTGGGAAGCAGTCTGTCTGTTCACTTAGAGGTTAATAGTTTATTTATGTGATATTCATAGATATTTGGTGGGTGGGGTTTCCAGACACAGGCTGCAGAGACACACGGGGAAATCAAGAAAGCGTTTCAACATCTTCATCAGCTTCTCGTTAATGAAGAGGAGGCCGGGATAGGCGCTCTGATAGAGGAAGATGAGGAGAAGACTTGGATGGTAAAGGAGAAGACTAAGGAGATTAGCAAAATAATCTTGACTCTTTCAGACAAGATCCAAGCTGTAGAGGAGCATCATGTTATCTTTCTGCAGAGATACAAGGCCATTCTACACAAGGCCAGGTAAATGAGCTGCCTCCTGTCTCTCCTCTTCTTCTCTGCTCTTCTCTCCTCTTCTTCTGTCCTCTTCTACTCCATTCCTGACACCTCAGAGAGGTTCAACCTCTATGAAGGGATCCTGGGCTCTGAGGGCTTCGATTCGGGAACACACACCTGGGGACGTGGAAGTCAGGAATGAATATCTCTAGAGATACGACTACAGCCGTGACTGGGCCCTGGGGGTGGTGGAGGAGTCTGTGTCCAGGAAGGGCGTGATAGAGAAGGGAGGCTGGAGATAAGAACAACATGGAGGAGATGACACCGTACGCTCCGTCCCCGAACCTCTCATCACCCTCTCATTGTAGCTGAGACAGGAGCCCCTGAGGATCAGAGTGACTTTGGACTTGGAACGGAGGAACGCTGACCTTCTCTGATCCGCAATACAACGAACATCTCCACACGTTCACATACACCTTCACGGAGAAATTCTTTCCGTATCTGAGCAGTGGGTGTGAGACCTTTACCTTGAGGATCTTGCCAGTGAAGGTCAATGTAGCGGCTGAACAGCCCAGATGACACCTCTCACCTTTTGCATATTAAAATCTCATTATTTGTTAGAATTTTTTTGTACATTTCGGAGAGTTTAATTTCAAACCCACTTTTAGCACAGATTTGAAGTTAACGAAACTATTGATTGTTAAAGATTCCTGGACTCTTTATTTGAGACTGATACACCTGAACCAAACAAACAACCGTTACGGTCAGACTGTCTGTGTTCTCTATCTCTCTGTACCACCCAATATAACATAGTCTGTGTCCCCACAAGGCTCTGGTCAAAAGTAGTGCACCATATAGGGAAAAGGATGCCATTTGGGGCACCGGCTCTGTCACCCTGTCGTACACCATGGCAAAATGATGCCTCATATTGACCTGTATTGGTCCATGACACAATCTGACCATCAGACAATAAACACGCATTACAGAAGGTTACGTGTAGTCTATGAAAGCATTTCTTTATTTAGACAAATAGGAAGTAGGAAGAGAGAACACTAGAGAAACCTGTCGGTAGAAAGTGGAGAGGAGACATTCTCACAAGTACAGAAGGAACACTACTTGCAATATAGAAACGTCCACCAAAGAAGGTAAAAGTCTGATGATGGTCCTTTAAATCTGCATTGATACAGGAGCGTTATTCTACTGTATATTCCTCGAGGATTTGAAAATCCATGAATTATGTCTATCAAAATACATTCACTACAATGTAGATGCTCAGAATGCTGTCTGGCTCTCTCTATTCCTCCCCCACTCCCTTTCTCTCTCTCTTTCCAATTCGTATTCTTCCGCCCAGCTTTCTCTTTCCCTCCGCCCTGTGTAAACCTTCTATGCTGTGTGTGTGTGTGGTAACTACTGGCTGTTGAATATACATGAGCTACTTGAGAGCTGACTCATTGAGCCCTATAGCTTCACAGTATACGTACATAGTAATGTCGGAAGTAGAATGGGCGTCTTAAAACAAGGTTCCACCCATGGAATTAGAACCAACTCATTCTAATTCTACAGTTCCAGTTCCATCTTGATAGGCTACTTCCTTCTCCTTCGTGGGAAGGCCATCCCTCTCCCATCTCTGATCTGAAGTCTATTGACACTCAGGGTTTCTTAGGCTTGCGCTTGTCTTTGACCTTATCCTTAGCAGCAGCAGCAGCCGCTAGCACCTTGATGGTGGTGGAGGTGGTTCTGGAGCCTTGCAGGTTCTGGGCGGTGCAGGTGTAAGTCCCTCCGTCCACCTCCCTCACCTCATCCACCAGGAGGACGGTCTGGGACTGCTGCCTCCCCAGACCCCCTCCGTCCGGATGAACACTGTCCTGAGTGTACAGAGGCCTGCCGATCTGCCGATCACACAACCACAGCACAGACACACAACCACAGTCAGACACACAACCACAGTCAGACACACAACCACAGTCAGACATACAAACACAGCACAAAGAAACAAGCAGGTTACAATTGTAGCCTCTCTGTACTGTATGTAGCCTCTCTGTATGTAGCCTCTCTGTACTGTATGTAGCCTCTCTGGTACTGTATGTAGCCTCTCTGTACTGTATGTAGCCTCTGTATGTAGCCTCTCTGTACTGTACGTAGCCTCTCTGTACTGTACGTAGCCTCTCTGTATGTAGCCTCTCTGTACTGTACGTAGCCTCTCTGTATGTAGCCTCTCTGTACTGTATGTAGCCTCTCTGTACTGTATGTAGCCTCTCTGTATGTAGCCTCTCTGTACTGTACGTAGCCTCTCTGTATGTAGCCTCTCTGTACTGTACGTAGCCTCTCTGTATGTAGCCTCTCTGTACTGTATGTAGCCTCTCTGTACTGTATGTAGCTAAGTGTATAGCTTCTGTCAAGAGGTTTCTCATCATATAGCAGGAGGTAGAGTATTGCACTTGTCCTGTAATCCTACTCTAGCTATTGATAGGATAAATGATTGACCTCAAGCATGGCAGAACCAGTTAGCACAATGACATACCTGTTGCCCAGGGTACTCCCAGGTGAAGTCTATGACCACGTCCTGTTCTCCAATCACAGTGCAGGTGACCTGTAGGTTCTGACCAATGGCCACAGAGTTGGAGGATGCCTGTATCACTGGGGTTGGGGGCGCCACCGGGTCTGACAGCAGGGGACAACACAGATAGCCATAAGACTCCTGAACAGCTAATCAAATGGCTACCCTGACTATTTGCATTGTATATATATATAATCAAATTTTATGGATGGACTGCTGCAGTGTGTGCAAATTAATTACTTAAAAATCATACAATGTGATTTTCTGGATTTTTTCTGGATATTTTTTTTTTTTGATTCCGTCTCTCACAGTTGAAGTGTACCTATGATAAAAATTACAGACCTCTACATGCTTTGTAAGTAGGAAAACCTGCAAAATCGGCAGTGTATCAAATACTTGTTCTCCCCACTGTATATATATATGTATATATAACAGTCAATATGTCTGCCAGTCCACCCATCAAGGAACGTTGACTTGACAAGGAACATCCGCACCAGTCATTTTAATTCTATGAGTCGGCCACCCCTATGAGTCGGCCGCCCCTGTGAGTCGGCCGCCCCTGTGAGTCGGCCACCCCTATGAGTCGGCCACCCCTATGAGTCGGCCACCCCTGTGAGTCGGCCGCCCGTGTGAGTCGGCCGCCCCTATGAGTCGGCCACCCCTGTGAGTCAGCCACCCCTGTGAGTCGGACACCCCTATGAGTCGGCCATCCCTGTGAGTCGGCCGCCCCTGTGAGTCGGCCACCCCTGTGAGTCGGCCACCCCTGTGAGTCGGCCACCCCTGTGAGTCGGCCACCCCTGTGAGTCAGCCACCCCTGTGAGTCGGCCACCCCTGTGAGTCGGCCACCCCTGTGAGTCGGCCACCCCTATGAGTCGGCCACCCCTTGAGGGCCACCCCTGTGAGTCGGCCACCCCTGTGAGTCGGCCACCCCTGTGAGTCGGCCACCCCTGTGAGTCGGCCACCCCTATGAGTCGGCCACCCCTTGAGGGCCACCCCTGTGAGTCGGCCACCCCTGTGAGTCGGCCACCCCTGTGAGTCGGCCACCCCTGTGAGTCGGCCACCCCTGTGAGTCGGCCACCCCTGTGAGTCGGCCACCCCTGTGAGTCGGCCACCCCTGTGAGTCGGCCACCCCTGTGAGTCGGCCACCCCTGTGAGTCGGCCACCCCTGTGAGTCGGCCACCCCTGTGAGTCGGCCACCCCTGTGAGTCGGCCACCCCTATGAGTCGGCCACCCCTATGAGTCGGCCACCCCTGTGAGTCGGCCACCCCTGTGAGTCGGCCACCCCTATGAGTCGGCCACCCCTATGAGTCGGCCACCCCTTGAGGGCCACCCCTGTGAGTCGGCCACCCCTGTGAGTCGGCCACCCCTGTGAGTCGGCCACCCCTGTGAGTCGGCCACCCCTGTGAGTCGGCCACCCCTATGAGTCGGCCACCCCTGTGAGTCGGCCACCCCTATGAGTCGGCCACCCCTATGAGTCGGCCACCCCTGTGAGTCGGCCACCCCTGTGAGTCGGCCACCCCTGTGAGTCGGCCACCCCTGTGAGTCGGCCACCCCTGTGAGTCGGCCACCCCTATGAGTCGGCCACCCCTTGAGGGCCACCCCTGTGAGTCGGCCACCCCTATGAGTCGGCCACCCCTGTGAGTCGGCCACCCCTGTGAGTCGGCCACCCCTGTGAGTCGGCCACCCCTGTGAGTCGGCCACCCCTGTGAGTCGGCCACCCCTGTGAGTCGGCCACCCCTATGAGTCGGCCACCCCTTGAGGGCCACCCCTGTGAGTCGGCCACCCCTATGAGTCGGCCACCCCTGTGAGTCGGCCACCCCTGTGAGTCGGCCACCCCTGTGAGTCGGCCACCCCTGTGAGTCGGCCACCCCTGTGAGTCGGCCACCCCTGTGAGTCGGCCACCCCTGTGAGTCGGCCACCCCTATGAGTCGGCCACCCCTGTGAGTCGGCCACCCCTGTGAGTCGGCCACCCCTATGAGTCGGCCACCCCTATGAGTCGGCCACCCCTATGAGTCGGCCACCCCTTGAGGGCCACCCCTGTGAGTCGGCCACCCCTGTGAGTCGGCCACCCCTGTGAGTCGGCCACCCCTGTGAGTCGGCCACCCCCGTGAGTCGGCCACCCCCGTGAGTCGGCCACCCCCGTGAGTCGGCCACCCCCGTGAGTCGGCCACCCCCGTGAGTCGGCCACCCCCGTGAGTCGGCCACCCCCGTGAGTCGGCCACCCCCGTGAGTCGGCCACCCCCGTGAGTCGGCCACCCCCGTGAGTCGGCCACCCCTGTGAGTCGGCCACCCCTGGAGAAGAGGCTAGCTCTTGTTTAAGGTACAAATCCATGGACTTACAGTTGACGTATATGAGCATGTACTTGACGGAGCTCTGCCTGAGGTTTCCAAGGCTGGCCACGCAGTACAGCTCCCCGGCGTGGTGCAGCTTGGGCCGGTGGATAGTGAATCCCTGTTTAACGTTAAACGTGATCTCCGCCCCGTCCACCGCCACTTCTACCGGGGGAAACTCCCGGTGCAGAGACACCTAAGAATGACCAGGTGAGTTAATGACTTTATAGTGAGTGGATAACATATTCTTGACTATAGTGTCCATTTTAGGCAGTGGTGGGAAAAAGTACCCAATCGTCATACTGTAGTAAAAGTAAAGAAACCTTAATAGAAAATGACATTAAAGTGAAAGTCACCCAGTAAAATACTACTTCAGTAAAAGTCTAAAAGTATTTGGTTTTAAATATACTTAAGTTTCAAAAGTAAATGTAATCGCTAAAATAGACTTAACAATCAAAAGTATACAATTTTCTTGTTTTTAAAATGTACGGATAGCCAGGGGCACACTCCAACATTTAGACATAATTTACAAATGAAGCGTGTGTGTTTAGTGAGTCCTCCAGATCAGAGGCAGTAGGGATGACCAGGGATGTTCTGTCGATAAGTACGTGAATTGGACGATGTTCCTGTCCTGCTAAGCATTCAAAATGTAACAGGTACTTTTGGGTGTCAGGGAAAATGTATGGAGTAAAAAGTACATCATTTTCTTTAGGAATGTAATTGAAGTAAAAGTAAAAGTTGGCAAAATGGTAAATTAAAGTACAGATACCCCAAAATACTACTTAAGTGGTCATTTAAAGTATTTTCACTTAAGTACTTTACGCTACTGATATTAGGACGGTCTCAGCCTCAACAAGGAGTTGAGGCTGTCTTAATTTGGACACCGTAGGTGTAACGGGCTAGAACCTTCAACCTATTTTGAACGGACCCTTGTTGATCTGCCTACGTCAGGTGAATGTGATTGTTAATTAACCTTTTACTGCAGTGGGCTAAATCAGGGTCACACAGAGTGTTTCTGGGTAGTCTTAAACAAATCTACTTTGAAACAAAAGTATACACCTCACACACATGGTTTAAATAAGAAGACACCTGGACCATGTCAGATACAGAGTTGAAATGTATTACATTTTGAGTTTGTATCCCAATATTACACTTTATATACATCACAGAAGACTGAAATATAACAAAAACCGTTTGACATAGAAACACCAGATATTCATTTTTTTATTTTGTACAATGTTGATTAATTATGAAAAATATTAATAACATTCCACTCATGAGGCCTCTAGATCATTTGACTACATACACGGGAGGCATAAATCACTGGAATAACAGCGCTCCTAAAAACGTGTGGCACAAAACAAACAAGACCTCACAATGACGAGGTGCAAAGATCTGAAGTAAAAAGTGTGTGATAACGACATACAGGTGTGTGAATAGGTGATTAGAATTCCGGTGATTGGGATCTGGAGAGTGAGCTGCCTTCAGGGGATCTAGGTGTTTCAGAGTGTGAGTTGGAAGGAGGCGTTACAAAAAATAAATAGTTGTTGATTCCTGATATTATTGTCTGATTCCCATGCTCCTCGCCTTGATGTAAAGAACCTCCTCCCTGGGCCTCCCGAGTGTCGCAGCGGGTCTAAGGCACTGCATCGCAGTGCTAGAGGTGTCACTACAGACCCTGGTTTGATCCCGGGCTGTATCACAACCGGCCGTGATTGGGAGGCCCATAGGGTGGCGCGCACAATTGGCCCAGCGTCGTCCGGGTTAGGGTTTGGCCGGGGTAGGCCATCATTGTAAATAAGAATTTGTTCTTAACCGACTTACCTAGTTAATAAAAACCTGTGTTATGTTTAGCTCAGTCCTGAGGACCTCACCTGGCGTGTAGACCCGGTGATATAGTACAGCTACAGCAATAGGATTTTGTGTATTTCCCCACATAAATTATAGCACATTATGAGAAAATAGTAAAATATGATAGGCCCATGGTCAAATGTGCCTATGACAAGGCTTGTCATTATAACTGTGTCCCAATGCATTATATACCTCTATAGCTGTTAAGTAAAGTTTTTCAAAGCAAAAATGTACATTCAAAGAGGTAATTCTGTATTATCTAATCTAATCCCACCAGGTCTGTTCTGAACTCACCTTGGCGTCAGGTGATGTCACCTGACAGGGGAGGACTGTTGGCCAATTGGTCCTCAGCTGGATGACCTCATAGTAGGAGGAGGAGGGGACAAACAGCTCCTGTGGGTCTGGGGGGAGGGGCAGACAACTGTTATACTGTGCGGCTCATATGACGCCCTATTTCCTATATAATGCACTATTTTTGAACAGAACCCTATGGGCCCCTGGTCAAACGTACTGCACTATACAGGGAATAGGGTGATAATTTGGGACCTGGTGATTACACGGGCTTGTGTCTCAGTTCATCCTATTCCCAACCCCAATGTAATGCATTTCTTTGGTCAAAGAATGGGTCTTTTGGCCCTGGTCAAATGTAGTGCCCTACATAGAAACTAGGGTGCCTTTTGGGACGTAGCCATGGTAACAACTCCTATGTCAGGAGGCTGGGAATTAGTACCAGGGAAGAAGACAAAGACTTTGACAGCCTTGTCGTACACCTTCCTGCAGTCCCTGTCTTCACAGTACATGGGGAAGCAGGTGTATTCTCCAGTGTCTGCTCCTGTAGAGTTGGACAGGGTCAGGGTGCCGTACCGGTCATGCTGCACCGTCCTGTACGAACACAAAGAAACAAGAGTCCCTCACACCAGAGTCACACAGGCCTACATACAGCATCTCTGTACAAACAGAGAGGTGAGAAATGAGTCCCTCACACCAGAGTCACACAGGCCTACATACAGCATCTCTGTACAAACAGAGAGGTGAGAAATGAGTCCCTCACAGCAGAGTCACACAGGCCTACATACAGCATCTCTGTACAAACAGAGAGGTGAGAAATGAGTCCCTCACAGCAGAGTCACACAGGCCTACATACAGCATCTCTGTACAAACAGAGAGGTGAGAAATGAGTCCCTCACACCAGATGTGCACAAAGATTTTTTCTTTAACGAGTCCGACACGAAGGTTACACTGCTTTCGCGGGAACGAGCCCATATCCCCGACGGAGAAAAAGGGGGCGGAGGTCAGGCTGCCTTCTACGAATTCGTAGGCGGGTGAGTAAACCTCCACTACCATCCCTACTATTGATCAAGACTATCCGGGAAGATTAAACTACCAACGGGACATCAAAAACTGTAATATCTTATGTTTCACCGAGTCGTGGCTGAACGACGACACGGATAATATAGAGCTGCCGGGATTTTCCCTGCATCAGCAGGACAGAGAACCTACGTCTGGTAAGACGAGGGGCGGGGTTGTATGTCTATTTGTCAATAACAGCTGGTGCGAGATGTCTAATATTAAAGAAGTCTCGAGGTATTGCTCGCCTGAGGTAGAGTACCTTATGATAAGCTGTAGACCACACTATCTACCGAGAGTGTACTCAATATTATTTGTAGCCATCTATTTACCATCACAAACTGATGCTGGCACTAAGACCGCACTCAACGAGCTGTATAAGGCCATAAGCAAACAAGAAAATGCTCATCCTAGTGTCCGGGGACTTTCATGCAGGCAAACTTAAATCAGTTTTACCTCATTTCTACCAGCATGTCACATGTTCAACCAGAGGGAAAACAACTCTAGATCATCTTTACTCCACACACAGAGATGCATACAAAGCTCTCCCCCGCCCTCCATTTGGCAAATCTGACCATAATTCTATCCTCCTAATTCCTGCTTACAATCAAAAACGAAAGCAGGAAGTACCAGTGACTCGCTCACTACGGAAGTGGTCAGATGACACGAATTCTATGCTACAGGACTCTTCTGCCAGCACAGACTGGAAATATGTTCCGGGATTCATCCAATGGCATTGAGGAGCATACCACCTCAGTTATCGGCTTCATCTATAAGCAACTACACCTCAGCGTTCAACACCATAGTGCCCACAGCTCATCACTAAGCTAAGGACCCTGGGACTAAACACCTCCCTCTGCAACTGGATCCTGGACTTCCAGACGGGCCGCCCACAGGTGGTAAGGGTAGACAACAGCATGTCTGCCACGCTGATCCTCAACACGGGGGCCCCTCAGGGGTGCGTGCTTAGTCCCCTCCTGTACTACATTTTCACCCCCGACTGCGTGGCCGCGCACGACTCCAACACCGTCATTAAGTTTGCTGACGACACAAGAGCTGTAGGCCTGATCACCGACAGAGCCTATAGGGAGGAGGTCAGAGAACTGGCAGTGTGGTGCCAGGACAACAACCTCTCCCTCAACGTGAGCAAGACTAAGGAGCTGATTGTGGACTACAGGAAAAGGCGGGCCGAACAGGCCCCCATTAACATCGACAGGGCTGTAGTGGAGCGGGTCGAGTATTTCAAGTTCCTTGGTGTCCACATCACCAACAAACTGTCATGGTGTCAGAGGAAAGCCCAAAACATTGTCAGAGATTCCAGTCACCCAAGTCATAGACTGTTCTCTCTGCTACCGCACAGAGAGCGGTACCGGAGCGCTAAGCCATAAGACTGCTGAACAATTAATCCAATAGCCACCCAGACTATTTACAATGACACCCCCCTCCCCCCACCCCTCCAATTGTTTTTATACCTCTGCTACTCACTGTTATTATCTATGCATAGTCACTTCACCCCTACCTACATGTACAAAATGACCTCGACTAACCTGTACCCCCGCACACTGACTCGGTACCGGTACCCCCTGTATATAGCCTCGTTATTGTTATTTTATTGTGTTACTTTTTTATTATTTTTTACTTTAGTTTATTTGGTAAATATTTTCTTAACTCTTTCTTGATCTGAACAGTTGGTTAAGGGCTTGTAAGTCAGAATTTCACGGTAAGGTCTACTACACCTGTTGTATTTGGCGCATGTGACAAATAAAGTTTGATTTGATTTGATTTGATGACTCAGCAACTAATATTGGACTATCTTGGCAAGATGTCATTTTTATTATTTAAGTTTTATACAGGCAGGTCAACGTTGAGACAGGTCCCTTTTTCTAGTGAGCCCTTGTTGCCGTGGAGCCCTGTTTCCGTGGCACCCGGTCCCATCACATCGTCAAGGCCCCGGAGTCTCACCTGAGTCTCCCCTCGTCGTCCTCCTCCAGGTAAACAGGAACGCCCCACTCAACAGGGTTCCCTTTACACCTCAGCTCCAGGGTGTGACCCGACCGGATGCTCAGACTGTCCCCAACACGCTGGAACTTCCCCTTGTTCACCACCTACGGTATAAACCAGGGAGGAGAAACACGCACGGCAGTTTACCTTTAGTGGTCATTATGTTAAAACAAAAGAGAAGCCCTCACACTGCTTTTCGCTAGTATCACTTATTTTTGTTCAAGCTTCGTCAGAGCTTTTGTGAATGTTTTGTAATTTGCACTAATTAGTAGACATTGCTCTACCAACATCCATTGATTGTGTCAAATATCTCAAACATGCAAGTGTTTTTTGATTTGTGTTCATAATGTTTATCTTTAATGTAGACTATGTATATGTACATGTACAGATGTTATGACGATGACAATCTGTCATGGCAGCTTCAAGATTATGAAAAACGCAAAACAAGGCTTTCTCTCGCGAATCATTTGAAATAGTCTTCAATCTTACCTGTGTCAGGTGAACAGGTCCCTGGTTGACTGCTGCTGGGGGAGCCGGGGTTGCTTTAGCCTTGGGTTTGGTTGTGGCTTTACCTGTTCCCCTCACTGGCTTACCCTTACTGGATTTGGGCTTACGGTCTGGTGGGGTGGTCCGTCCCTCCTGCTCATCCTGCTGGCACTGTCCTGCAGAGCAAGTATCCAATATTGAATTTGTATTCTTTGAAATACACTTAACCATAGTCACAGGCACAGTGTGCTCCAGTTCAATGCAACAAATAAAAGCATGAAGAGTCTCATGTTGATTTGATGTTAGATTAAAACATTGCAGTATGCCATTGGTAACCATACTTGGGCAATAACAGGAATATTCTGCAAATGGAATTTACTATACAGACAGACAACATGAGGTGAAACCAAATGAAATGTAACTAACTCAAGAAATGCCATCAAAGTTCACAATAAGTCAGAGTACTGCAACCATCCACTAATCTCCTCCTGTACCTCATTAGCCTAGTGTATGTTCAGGAATGCACATTATCCACAGCCACACAGAGAGGAAATAAAGTCACTTACCAAACTCCAGGATTAACCCACAGATGAGGAAAGCCCCCAATAACACCAGCCTCAACCTCTCCCCTGAGCCGTTTACTGCCACCATGGCTCCTGTGATGTACAGACCAATGAACCCACCGACTGACTGACCGCAGGATTAACAGTTCACAAGGTTCACAACCGCAGTACAACAGGGAACGCAACAAGGAGTGAAAGACATGAAAATGAAAGAAGGGGGTAAAGAGAGAAGGAGAGAGAGAGAAGGAGAGAGGGAGGGAGAAGGAGGTTTGCTGCGTGACTGCGAAATGAGTGGTTAGCTGTTTAGCCAAATCACACACATTCCTCTACTGACCAAAAGAGAATGAAAGAAAGAAAAAGAGAGAGGGAGAGAGAGGCAGATAGAGGGAGAGGGGGAGAAGTATACAGAGAGAGAGAAAGAGAGAGAGGCAGATAGAGGGAGAGAGCAGGGGAAAGAGGGAGAGAGGGAGAAGTAGAGAGAGGGAGAGAGAGGGGCAGATAGAGGGAGAGAGCGAGGGAAAGGGGGAGAGAGAGAGTCTCCCCAAATTCTTCCTGTGGTGCTCAATGGAGCCATTCAGGGGCCTGTGGTCCAATCAGGGGCCGGGAATGGAGGCCCCTCCGCCCTGCTATGTCTGGGACTGCTGAGACTGTTTATTTAGCTGGAGAAGTGGAGTGAGAGAGAGAAAAAGCTTTGCATAGTAGCAGTGGCCCTCTGAACTACCTTGAAGATGTAAATAACAGTTGTCATTGTGTTGATGTTAAGGTGTTTTGGTTAGGTTAGACTATTTGTTTAGCTGGTGAAGTGAAGTAAGAAGAGCACGGCAGGTTGGCAGTGGCCCTCTGAAGTACAGAAGCGATATCTTTTAAAAGTAAACAGCAGGGTCCTTTCTAATACTATTTTCATTAGATTTAGTTTGTTTAGCTGGAGAGGTGGGATAGAGAGAGAGAGAGAGAAGCATGATCAACCTGAACTACCATACCTTGAAGAATACAGTATACTCTATAACAGTTTTTCCTAAAGGTCTTGTGTTTTGACCCACATACACAAAAGCTCCTCTGAGGTTGTAACTAAATGGATCGGATGTTTCTAGGAGTAAAGTATTGCACCATTTAGGAAACAGAAAGCTAACAACAATTATGTTTTTAACGCAGTGTTGGGGAAGCTACTCTGAAAAGATTGTTTACCAAGCTACCAATTACTTACACTGGAAGAAGTTAAGCTACACTAAAGCTACTTTTTAAGAAAAATATAGTTTACTGAACGAAAGTTACTTTAAAAAAGTAGTTCAATACATCAAAACTACTTCCTGATAAATGAACATATCTAAATCTAAAACGTCATAGAATACAAATTGCAAGAACAGATGGATCTGGGAGTCAGATGCTAACAGAATGTGTCATTCAGTCTGTTGAACACAACAACAAATGTTTCAAGTGAGAATTAGGATGGTCTGATGGCGAAAAAATCCATATTTTCTTTTGTTTTTGCTAAAACAGTGGTGTGTAGTTCCAGTAGTTAGCTACACCGCTACATGGTAAAACAGTAGTGTGTAGTTAGCTACACCGCTACATGGTGAAACAGTGGTGTGTAGTTCCAGTAGTTAGCTACACCGCTACATGGTAAAACAGTAGTGTGTAGTTCCAGTAGTTAGCTACACCGCTACATGGTAAAACAGTAGTGTGTAGTTCCAGTAGTTAGCTACACCGCTACATGGTAAAACAGTAGTGTGTAGTTCCAGTAGTTAGCTACACCGCTACATGGTAAAACAGTAGTGTGTAGTTCCAGTAGTTAGCTACACCGCTACATGGTAAAACAGTAGTGTGTAGTTCCAGTAGTTAGCTACACCGCTACATGGTAAAACAGTAGTGTGTAGTTCCAGTAGTTAGCTACACCGCTACATGGTAAAACAGTAGTGTGTAGTTCCAGTAGTTAGCTACACCGCTACATGGTAAAACAGTAGTGTGTAGTTCCAGTAGTTAGCTACACCACTACATGGTTAAACAGTAGTGTGTAGTTCCAGTAGTTAGCTACACCGCTACATGGTTAAACAGTAGTGTGTAGTTCCAGTAGTTAGCTACACCGCTACATGGTAAAACAGTAGTGTGTAGTTCCAGTAGTTAGCTACACCGCTACATGGTAAAACAGTAGTGTGTAGTTCCAGTAGTTAGCTACACCGCTACATGGTAAAACAGTAGTGTGTAGTTCCAGTAGTTAGCTACACCGCTACATGGTAAAACAGTAGTGTGTAGTTCCAGTAGTTAGCTACACCGCTACATGGTAAAACAGTAGTGTGTAGTTCCAGTAGTTAGCTACACCGCTACATGGTAAAACAGTAGTGTGTAGTTCCAGTAGTTAGCTACACCGCTACATGGTAAAACAGTAGTGTGTAGTTCCAGTAGTTAGCTACACCGCTACATGGTAAAACAGTAGTGTGTAGTTCCAGTAGTTAGCTACACCGCTACATGGTAAAACAGTAGTGTGTAGTTCCAGTAGTTAGCTACACCACTACATGGTTAAACAGTAGTGTGTAGTTCCAGTAGTTAGCTACACCGCTACATGGTTAAACAGTAGTGTGTAGTTCCAGTAGTTAGCTACACCGCTACATGGTAAAACAGTAGTGTGTAGTTCCAGTAGTTAGCTACACCGCTACATGGTAAAACAGTAGTGTGTAGTTCCAGTAGTTAGCTACACCGCTACATGGTAAAACAGTAGTGTGTAGTTCCTGCAGTTAGCTACACCGCTACATGGTGAAACAGTAGTGTGTAGTTCCAATAGTTAGCTACACCGCTACATGGTAAAACAGTAGTGTGTAGTTCCAGTAGTTAGCTACACCACTACATGGTTAAACAGTAGTGTGTAGTTCCGGTAGTTAGCTACACCGCTACATGGTAAAACAGTAATTAACTACTGAAAACACTACCTAGATGTGAATTTAGTTCAACTACCACCAAGCTACTGCTAAATATAGTTAAACGTCCACCAAGCTACTGCTAAATATAGTTAAACGTCCACCAAGCTACTGCTAAATATAGTTAAACGTCCACCAAGCTACTGCTAAATATAGTTAAACGTCCACCAAGCTACTGCTAAATATAGTTAAACGTCCATCAAACTACTCCTAAATATAGTTAAACGTCCACCAAGCTACTGCTAAATATAGTTAAATGTCCACCAAGCTACTGCTAAATATAGTTAAACGTCCACCAAGCTACTGCTAAATATAGTTAAACGTCCACCAAGCTACTCCTAAATATAGTTAAACGTCCACCAAGCTAATCCTAAATATAGTTAAACGTCCACCAAGCTACTGCTAAATATAGTTAAATGTCCACCAAGCTACTGCTAAATATAGTTAAACGTCCACCAAGCTACTGCTAAATATAGTTAAACGTCCACCAAGCTACTCCTAAATATAGTTAAACGTCCACCAAGCTACTGCTAAATATAGTTAAACGTCCACCAAGCTACTGCTAAATATAGTTAAACGTCCACCAAGCTACTGCTAAATATAGTTAAACGTCCACCAAGCTACTGCTAAATATAGTTAAACCACCACCAAGCTACTGCTAAATATAGTTAAACCACCACCAAGCTACTGCTAAATATAGTTAAACCACCACCAAGCTACTGCTAAATATAGTTAAACGTCTACCAAGCTACTCCTAAATATAGTTAAACCACCACCAAGCTACTGCTAAATATAGTTAAACCACCACCAAGCTACTGCTAAATATAGTTAAACCACCACCAAGCTACTGCTAAATATAGTTAAACGTCCACCAAGCTACTGCTAAATATAGTTAAACGTCCACCAAGCTACTGCTAAATATAGTTAAACGTCCACCAAGCTACTGCTAAATATAGTTAAACGTCCACCAAGCTACTCCTGAATATAGTTAAACCACCACCAAGCTACTGCTAAATATAGTTAAACGTCCACCAAGCTACTGCTAAATATAGTTAAACGTCCACCAAGCTACTCCTAAATATAGTTAAACGTCCACCAAGCTACTCCTAAATATAGTTAAACGTCCACCAAGCTACTGCTAAATATAGTTAAACGTCCACCAAGCTACTCCTAAATATAGTTAAACATCCACCAAGCTACTCCTAAATATAGTTAAACGTCCACCAAGCTACTGCTAAATATAGTTAAACGTCCACCAAGCTACTGCTAAATATAGTTAAACGTCCACCAAGCTACTGCTAAATATAGTTAAACCACCACCAAGCTACTGCTAAATATAGTTAAACGTCCACCAAGCTACTGCTAAATATAGTTAAACGTCCACCAAGCTACTGCTAAATATAGTTAAACGTCCACCAAGCTACTGCTAAATATAGTTAAACGTCCACCAAGCTACTGCTAAATATAGTTAAACGTCCACCAAGCTACTGCTAAATATAGTTAAACGTCCACCAAGCTACTGCTAAATATAGTTAAACCACCACCAAGCTACTGCTAAATATAGTTAAACGTCCACCAAGCTACTGCTAAATATAGTTAAACGTCCACCAAGCTACTCCTAAATATAGTTAAACGTCCACCAAGCTACTGCTAAATATAGTTAAACGTCCACCAAGCTACTCCTAAATATAGTTAAACGTCCACCAAGCTACTGCTAAATATAGATAACCTACTAGTTGAACTGCATGTGGTTCACTACTCCCCAGCACTAGTCTAACATGTGTTTTTATGAATGGTACTGTATGGAAGGCCTAATGTAATATCTTACTCATTCCTGACACAGTAACATCATACTCATGTGGGGGCCTCTGTTTATGGAAGCAAATAGCTGCCATCAATCAAGTTAAATGGTATATGCTTCCATATCTATAAATATTGATTTGTTCATTATAATACAGTATAGGTATTCGAATAGATAACAGCATAGTAATAAAGAAAACTCTTACAGTTTGAACTCTAAATTATCAGTGGTGGAAAAAAGTATCCAATTATCAAACTTGAGTAAAAGTAAAGATACCTTAAATAGAAAATGACTTAAGTAAAAGTGAAAGTCACCCAGTAAAATACTACTTGAGTAAAAGTCAAAAAAGTATTTGTTTTTAAATATACTTTAAGTATCAAAAGTAAATGTAATTGAAAAAATGTACTTAACTAACAAAAGTTAAACTAAAATAATAAATATTTTCAAATTCCTTATTTTAAGCAAATCAGACGGCACGATTTTCTTTTTTTTAAATTGTATTTACTGATAGCCAGGGGCACACCCCAACATTCTGAGATAATTTACAAACGAAGCATTTGAAAATACTTTGTGATGGAAACTATGATGGAAAAGGCTTGAGATCAGTTAGCACACAGGGAGATAAGAGTTCATAAAGGCACTTCTGTGGAAAGACGTGACCTGAACATGCCGGAATAACTTCAAAGCCACCCATATCTACAAATGTACTGCCCTTTTCCACCTATGGTCCAAGCAATCTTTATTTTATCACAACATACACATGTCAATGCTTTCTATTGCATAGAAGATGAAAGTACACATCTTTGTTTTAAACCTGCATGGAATATATGGGGTAATTAAATATTGTATTGTATTGTAATGTATCCTGTATGGGGTAATTAAATAGTAGAGTATTATAATGTATCCTGTATGGGGTAATTAATGAGTAGAGTATTGTAATGTATCCTGTATGGGGTAATTAAATAGTAGAGTATTATAATGTATCCTGTATGGGGTAATTAAATAGTAGAGGATTGTAATGTATCCTGTATGGGGCAATTAAATAGTAGAGTATTATAATGTATCCTGTATGGGGTAATTAAATAGTAGAGGATTGTAATGTATCCTGTATGGGGTAATTAATGAGTAGAGTATTATAATGTATCCTGTATGGGGTAATTAATGAGTAGAGTATTATAATGTATCCTGTATGGGGTAATTAAATAGTAGAGTATTATAATGTATCCTGTATGGGGTAATTAATGAGTAGAGTATTATAATGTATCCTGTATGGGGTAATTAAATAGTAGAGTATTGTAATGTATCCTGTATGGGGTAATTAAATAGTAGAGTATTGTAATGTATCCTGTATGGGGTAATTAATGAGTAGAGTATTATAATGTATCCTGTATGGGGTAATTAATGAGTAGAGTATTATAATGTATCCTGTATGGGGTAATTAAATAGTAGAGTATTGTAATGTACTGCATCCTACATGGTGCTTAATAAACTCTACTTTGTCTCAGGTCTAGATGTCTGTGCTGTGTGAGTGCGCTAAACCTTGCTTTAGGAATGACTTGCTAAGCCATGATTATGGCATGACCTAGGTAACAACATGTGAATGGTTCTATTGTTCCCCATGAACACAGGGAGAATAAATGGCACGCTATGAATATGTCCCAAATTGCACCAGAGTCATATAGGCCCCAGTCAAAAGTAACACACTATATAGGGAATAGGGTGCTACATGGGATACAAGCTATGCTAGCTCTTTATCCCAGCTTAGCACCGCCTACATCAGCGGCTTGGTCAATGGGAAACACGTGTGTTACCGTTTTATGAATGACCTAAGTAAGAAGGCTTTGACGAAAATGGGATATCATCAAGTTTATTTGGGTTGTCATATACAGCATTGTATACATACAAATTTTAATATTTACATTATGAAACAATAAAATATCATTGTGTTAAAATCTTGAAATAAGCTATGTACTAGAATGTTTTTTGGAGGGGGGATTCATATCTACATTCTACATCTAGACGCGTTAACATTTTGAAACGTGTATTAAACTGGACCCTATGAAATGGCACAATAAATCTATCTTGGATTTAAAACTTGCTTGTTTCCTGTATCATTTCTTGGACAATCACAAGTTGACAAGTAGGGTAAAGCATAATACTAAGCTACCTGCCACGCCCTCATTGTAAATAACAATTCGTTCTTAACTGGC
>NC_092089.1:100097167-100174667 GCF_045679555.1 Salvelinus alpinus | reverse complement strand
ACAACCCATATTTATGTTTATTTATTTTAACTTGTGTGCTTTAACCATTTGTACATTGTTACAACACTGCATATATATAATATGACATTTGTAATGTCTTTATTGTTTTGAAACTTCTGTATGTGTAATGTTTACTGTTCATTTTTATTGTTTATTTGACTTTTGTATATTACCTACCTCACTTGCTTTGGCAATGTTAACACATGTTTCCCATGCCAATAAAGCCCCTTGAATTGAATTGAATTGAATTGAGAAAGAGAGAAAGAGAGAAAGAGAGAAAGAGAGAAAGAGAGACAGAGACAGAGACAGAGACAGAGACAGAGACAGACAGAGAGAGAGAGAGAGAGAGAGAGAGAGAGAGAGAGAGAGAGAGAGAGAGAGAGAGAGAGAGAGAGAGAAAGAGCCAGAGATGGTAGAAGATCAGAGTTTACAATCTAAAACATAGAGAGCCCACTCCTCAACCCTCCAACATGTAACCTCCAAACGACTTTAGAGAACCCACAGTCCTAATGATATAGGGTCAGATTCCCCAACAAAATGACCCATCTATCCCTACCAACCTCTCAGTTTAGTGTGTGTGGTGTTGGGTAGAGAAGTGTTGGGTAGAGAAGTGTTGGGTAGAACACTCACCTACAGCCATCCAGATGGCGTATCGCATCCAGGTGTCTCCTCCTAACTGGACCATCAGGTAGACGTTGACAAACACACTAACTACCGGCAGCACGGGCAGGAAGGGCACCTGGGAGCAGACGGCAGGCGGTAAGAAAACGTAACTGAAATGTCAACATAAAGACACAAACAATGTACCACACAGGATCTGGGCCTAAAGATAAACGTTCTGAAGTTGAAAGAAATTGGGGTTGAGTGATATTACGATCTGTTGGGCTGCATCTGATAATGGTTGATCATTATTGTGAATCAGCGATGTTTGAATAGCCTGTGATAATGTCCTCTAATCAGCAATGTTTGAATAGCCTGTGATAATGTCCTCTAATCTGTGATGTTTGAATAGCCTGTGATAATGTCCTCTAATCAGCGATGTTTGAATAGCCTGTGATAATGTCCTCTAATCTGTGATGTTTGAATAGCCTGTGATAATGTCCTCTAATCTGTGATGTTTGAATAGCCTGTGATAATGTCCTCTAATCAGTGATGTTTGAATAGCCTGTGATAATGTCCTCTAATCAGCGATGTTTGAATAGCCTGTGATAATGTCCTCTAATCTGTGATGTTTGAATAGCCTGTGATAATGTCCTCTAATCAGTGATGTTTGAATAGCCTGTGATAATGTCCTCTAATCAGTGATGTTTGAATAGCCTGTGATAATGTCCTCTAATCAGCGATGTTTGAATAGCCTGTGATAATGTCCTCTAATCAGCGATGTTTGAATAGCCTGTGATAATGTCCTCTAATCAGTGATGTTTGAATAGCCTGTGATAACGTCCTTTAATTTAATCAGTGATGTTTGAATAGCCTGTGATAACGTCCTCTATATGCAGGTGTCCATCTTCCCGCGATGCTCCTCACCATGAAAGCAGCCTTGGCTTGGTTCTGTGGATGCCTCCAGATGATGATGACGAGGACCAGGAGGATGAAGGCTACGATGGACACACACACCAAGCTCCAGATCTCCTGCCGCTGTATAGCATCTATCGCTTGGGTCAGCAGGATGCACAGACCACATACACACACCACTGGAGAGAAGAGAGAGAGAGGAAGAGGGTGAGAGAAGAACAACTGAACAGAGAGAGAGAAGAAGAAGAGGGTGAGAGAAGAACGACTGAACAGAGAGAGAGAAGAAGAAGAGGGTGAGAGAAGAACGACTGAACAGAGAGAGAGAAGAAGAAGAGGGTGAGAGAAGAACAAATTAACAGAGAGAGAGAAGAAGAAGAGGGTGAGAGAAGAACGACTGATCAGAGAGAGAGAGAGTAGGCCGATGGAAGAATGACAAAGAAAGAGGGGAATACTTCATAATGTCACACTGCAGATACTCCAGTACCTTTAAAATGTAGACCATCTTTGAATAATATTATTTGTCATTGTTATAAGTGGCAACTTTAAATACAGACGTATTGGAGATTTCCTGTCAAACTGTTTTTCTTACCAGACAAGACAGTCAAACCTGTGACTGTTTTGGAGGTGCCCGAAGTTGGGAATGATGGTGGTTTGAGACAACCAAACTTGGTGTTTGATTCAAGGATCTGGAGATCTGAGTCTTCTGATTGGGTCTCTTGGTACCTAGATGTTACAAAGTCAACTTAGTACCGTTTATTTTTGCAAAATCAATACAGAGGACTGATGTTTATCTACGTTAGGATATTTGGGAAATACTTACCTCAGTATAAGAATGCATATAGCCACAAGTGTGTAGGCAAAGAGTGTCCCAATTGACATCATATCAACTAATGCTTTCAGGTCAAACACCAGGGCCATTATCGCTGGGAAGGAAAACAAACAAGCATTCAAGTATTTACCGTAGATAAATCATCACACAAAATGTATCATAGGCCAAACACAACAGACTCTTTATATCTCTAAAAGATCGAGAGAGAGATAGAGAGGGATGGGGTGTTACCTGCTACGACCCCGGAGGAGACGGTAGAGAGAGAGATAGAGAGGGATGGGGTGTTACCTGCTACGACCCTGGAGGAGAGGGTAGAGAGAGAGAGATAGAGAGGGATGGGGTGTTACCTGCTACGACCCCGGAGGAGAGGGTAGAGAGAGAGATAGAGAGGGATGGGGTGTTACCTGCTACGACCCCGGAGGAGAGGGTAGAGAGAGAGAGATAGAGAGGGATGGGGTGTTACCTGCTACGACCCCGGAGGAGAGGGTAGAGAGAGAGATAGAGAGGGATGGGGTGTTACCTGCTACGACCCCGGAGGAGAGGGTAGAGAGAGAGATAGAGAGGGATGGGGTGTTACCTGCTACGACCCCGGAGGAGAGGGTAGAGAGAGAGAGATAGAGAGGGATGGGGTGTTACCTGCTACGACCCCGGAGGAGAGGGTAGAGAGAGAGATAGAGAGGGATGGGGTGTTACCTGCTACGACACCGGAGGAGATGGTAGCGATGACAGGACTTTGTCTGGCGCTGACCTTACTGAGGGGCTTGAAGAGGAGGCCGTCTCTGGCCATAGCAAACAGTACGCGGGGCATAGGGAACATGGAACCCAACAGACTGTACAGGAGACAGACAGACACAGAGAGCCGTCAGACATGTTACAGTCTCAGGTCAGGGAACATGGAACCCAACAGACTGTACAGTCGTGGCCAAAAGTTTTGAGAATGACACAAATATTAATTTTCACAAAGTCTGCTGCCTCAGTTTGTATGATGGCAATTTGCATATACTCCAGAATGTTATGAAAAGTGATCAGATGAATTGCAATTGATTGCAAAGTCGCTCTTTGCCATGCAAATGAACTGAATCCCCAAAAAACATTTCCACCTCATTTCAGCCCTGCCACAGAAGAAACCAGCTGACATCATGTCAGCGATTCTCTCGTTAACACAGGTGTGAGTGTTGACGATTACAAGGCTGGAGATCACTCTGTCATATTGATTGAGTTCGAATAACAGACTGGAAGCTTCAAAAGGAGGGTGGTGCTTGGAATCATTGTTCTTCCTCTGTCAACCATGGTTACCTGCAAGGAAAGGACTGTCTCCTAAAGTTGATTCAGCTGCGGGATCGGGGCACCACCAGTACAGAGCTTGCTTAGGAATGGCAGCAGGCAGGTGTGAGTGCATCTGCAGCAAAGAAGCCACTTCTCTCCAGGAAAAACATCAGGGACAGACTGGTATTCTGCAAAAGTTACAGGGATTGGACTGCTGAGGACTGGGTTAAAGTCATTTTGTCTGATGAATCCCCTTTCCAATTGTTTGGGGCATCCAGAAAAAAGCTTGTCCGGAGAAGACAAGGTGAGCGCTACCATCAGTCCTGTGTCATGCCAACAGTAAAGCATCCTGAGACCATTCATGTGTGGGGTTGCTTCTCAGCCAAGGGAGTGGGCTCACTCAAAATTTTGCCTAAGAACACAGCCATGAATAAAGAATGGTACCAACACATCCTCCGAGAGCAACTTCTCCCAACCATCCAGGAACAGTTTGGTGATGAACAATGCCTTTTCCAGCATGATGGAGCACCTTGCCATAAGGCAAAAGTGATAACTAAGTGGCTCGGGGAACAAAACATCAATATTTTGTGTCCATGGCCAGGAAACTCCCCAGACCTTAATCCCATTGAGAACTTGTGGTCAATCCTCAAGAGGCGGGTGGACAAACAAAAACCTACAAATTCTGACAAACTCCAAGCATTGATAATGCTAGAATGGGCTGCAATCAGTCAGGATGTGGCCCAGAAGTTAATTGACAGCATGCCAGGGTTGATTGCAGAGGTCTTGAAAAAGAAGGGTCAACACTGCAAATATTGACTCTTTGCATCAACTTCATGTAATTGTCAATAAAAGCCTTTGACATTTGTGAAATGCTTGTAATTATACTTCAGTATTCCATAGTAACATCTGACAAAAATATCTAAAGACACTGAAGCAGCAAACTTTGTGGAAATTAATATTTGTGTCATTCTCAAAACATTTGGCCACGACTGTACAGGAGACAGACAGACAGACAGACAGACAGACAGACAGACAGACAGACAAACTGACTAACTGTAATGATGCCTGGTGACATCATTGACCAGGGACTTCCCGTGTTCTCCTACCTACCTGGTGGAGAGGGCGCAGAGTGAACCGACAGCCACCACATACTTGGCGGGCCCCCAGCCGATGTACTCGAAGGCCACGGGAAGCGGGCTGTTAACATTCAGCATGTAGTAGGGCATCATCAGAGTGAGGGCCGCCGACACGGCGAAGTAGGCCAGGAAACAGATGAGGAGAGACGCCACGATACCCAGCGGGATGGACTTCTGAGGGTTCTTCACCTCCTCACCTGGAGAGAGACAATGAATGAATGAATTAATTAATGAATAGCTGTCAATACAATCAGTCCATCAGTCGATTGGCCAATCAGTTGATCAATCAATCAGACAATATCGACTGCAAGGTTTAATCATGTAGAATATTGACTGTTACGGCATGCCTAAACATTCTGAGTAGAGTAGACATTACCAAAGATACTATATGGACGAAGCTTGGAGAAGCGTCTGGCTTTATCAGTGTTTCTGTAGGATGGAAATGTTTCTGACGTATATAGGTTAGTGTGTCAGCGCATGTTTAAATATTTAAAGCAGGTAGGCCTACTTGTTGTGGCGATGCAGTCGAAGCCTACGAAGGCGTAGAAACAGGTAGCGGCTCCGGAGATTGTCCCGTCGAAACCGTAGGGGAAGAACCCTCCATCCCCATATATACTGGTCACGTTGACTGTAGACGTTAGGTTCCTGGAGAAGACAATGTAAGAGGACATATGGTTGCAGAATAATAACTTGTCAATCTTCTCTGTTTTTCCAGAAATCTTGGTTGAAGGATTCACGCTAATATTTCCTGCTAATACCACGGCTATAACATCCTCACACACATTGCAGAATAATAACTTGTCAATCTTCTCTGTTTTTCCAGAAATCTTGGTTGAAGGATTCACGCTAATATTTCCTGCTAATACCACGGCTATAACATCCTCACACACATTTGCCTGTAGAAATGTGTTCATCATCCACTGTAGTTGCTAGCAAGTTTGGTATGATGAAGGATATCTCATGTATTGTACTCAAACGTTTGTATTGCTAATACCACGGCTATAACATCCTCACACACATTTGCCTGTAGAAATGTGTTCATCATCCACTGTAGTTGCTAGCAAGTTTGGTATGATGAAGGATATCTCATGTATTGTACTCAAACGTTTGTATTGTAATCAAACATGGTTGCATACTGTAATTCTGCTGTAGCGTTGATGAGCGCCTCCTGACTGATCTGCCAGTTACCGATGTCTCCCTTGACGAAGCCCGCAATAATGACAAACAGAAGAACCAGGATGTTGATGGCCGTGAAAATCTTGTTGACTATTGCCGATTCCTGGACACCGAAGGCCAGCAGACCTTCACAGGATGGAAACACATGGAACATGTGATCATCACCATCATCATCATTATTATTATCACCACCCTCTTCATCATCATAATCACCATCTTCATCATCATTATCATCATCATCATTATCACCATCATCATCACCATCATCATCATTATCATCACCATCACCATCATCATCATCATCATTATCACCATCATCATCACCATCATCATCATTATCATCACCATCATCATTATCATCGTCATCATTATCACCATCATCATCATCATCATTATCACCATCATCATCACCATCATCACCATCCCCATCATCATCACCATCATTATCACCATCATCATCACCATCATCATCACCATCATTATTATCACCAGCATCATCATCATTATTATTATCACCACCCTCTTCATCATCATAATCACCATCTTCATCATCATTATCATCGTCATCATTATCACCATCATCATCATCATTATCATCACCATCATCATTATCATCACCATCATCATTATCACCATCATCATCACCATCATCACCATCCCCATCATCATCATCATCATTATCACCATCATCATCACCATCATCATCACCATCATTATTATCACCAGCATCACCATCATCATCATTATCATCACCATCGCCATCATCATTATCATCACCATCGCCATCATCATCATCACCATCATCATCACCATCATCATCATTATCACCACTATCATCGTCATCATTATCACTATCATCATCATCATTATCACCATCATCATCATTATCATCACATCATCATTATCACCATCATTATTATCACCATCATCACCATCATCATTATTATCATCATCGTCATCATTATCATCATCATCATCATTATCAACATCATCAGTACCAGACAGTTTTAATGTCTGTATGTGGTTAAACGAACCAATGATCAATCAATCAATCATCAGATTCAGTTTACCTGCCAGGAGCATAATGAGTCCAGCAGCAAAGAAGTCTGGGTATTCTGCGAGGCCCGGGAGGTTCATGGATACGTTTTCTTTGAAGAAGTTCCCCATGGCGTTGCCGATGAGGTCATCAAAGGTTCCGCTCCATGCCCTCGCCACACTGGACGTCCCTGACAGGATAATGACGAGAGGAGATTAGCCAATATGACAATAGATGGATCAATCAACCCTTTAGACTAGTGGGAATCGGCCTTTATGGATAGGGATAAATGGAAATGTTTCTTACAGAAGAAATATAAAAAGCACATGCGTAACCATGGTAGCAATTGAAAAGGAACAGTTTAGAAATAATGGGACAAGTATTATATCAAAAAAGGTGAGAGGACGCAACAGTTCACCTGACGCTAGACTGAATCCAAACATTTCCCTGTTGATTTGATGTGCATTTCACATTTACTGTCCTCTTTCGTTCTCTCTCTCTCTCTCTCTCTCTCTCTCTCTCTCTCTCTCTCTCTCTCTCTCTCTCTCTCTCTCTCTCTCTCTCTCAATTCAATTTAAGGGCTTTATTGGCATGGGAAACATATGTTTACATTGCCAAAGCAAGTGAAATAGATAATAAAGAAAAGTGATACTAAACAATAAAAAAAAAAAAGATTAAAGACATTTCAAATGTCATATTATGTGCAAATAGTTAAAGTACAAAAGGGAAAATAAATAAACATAAATATGGGGTGTATTTACAATGGTGTTTGTTCTTCACTTGTTGCCCTTTTCTTGTGGCAACAGGTCACAAATCTTGGTGCGGTGATGGCACACTGTGGAATTTCACCCAGTAGATATGGGAATTTCTCAAAATTGGGTTTGTTTTTGAATTCTTTGTGGGTCTGTGTAATCTGAGGGAAATATGTCTCTCTAATATGGTCATACATTTGGCAGGAGGTTAGGAAGTGCAGCTCAGTTTCCACCTCATTTTGAGGGCAGTGTGCAAATAGCCTGTCTTCTCTTGAGAGCCAGGTCTGCCTTCGGCGGCCTCTCTCAATAGCAAGGCTATGCTCACTGAGTCTGTACATAGTCAAAGCTTTCCTTAATGTTGGGTATGTCACAGTGGTCAGGTATTCACTGTGTACTCTCTGTTTAGGGCCAAATAGCATTCTAGTTTGCACTGTTTTTTGTTAATTCTTTCCAATATGTCAAGTGATTATCTTTTTGTTTTCTCATGATTTGCTTGGGTCTAATTGTGTTGCTGTCCTGGGGCTCTGTGGGGTCTGTTTGTGTTTGTGAACAGAGCCCCAGGACCAGCTTGCTTAGGGGGCTCTTCTCCAGGTTCATCTCTCTGTAGGTGGCTTTGTTATGGAAGGTTTGGGAATCGCTTCCTTTTAGGTAGTTGTAGAATTTAACGGCCCTTATCTGGATTTTGATAATTAGCGGGTATCGGCCAAATTCTGCTCTCTATGCGTTATTTGGTGTTGTACACTGAGGATATTTTTGCAGAATTCTCTCTCTCTCCCTCTCTCTCTCTCTCTCTCTCTCTCTCTCTCTCACACTCTCGACATCTCTCTCTCTCTCTCTGCCTCTCTCTGCCTCACTCTCCCTCTCTGACTTTCTTTCTCTCTCTCTCTCTCTCTCTCTCTCTCTCTCTCTCTCTCTCTCTCTCTCTCTCTCTCTCTCTCTCTCTCTCTCCCTGCTTCTCTTTCTCTCTCTCTCTTTGCATCTCTCTCTCTCTGTCACTCTCTTTGCCTCTCTCTGTCTCTCTCTGTCTCTCTCTTTGCCTCTCTCTCACTCTCTCTCTCTTTGCCTCTCTCTCTGCCACTCTCTCTCTCCCTCTCTTTCTGCCTCTCTCTTTCTGCCTCGCTCTCGCTCTCTCTCTCTCTCTCTCTCTCTCTCTCTCTCTCTCTCTCTCTCTCTCTCTCTCTCTCTCTCTCTCTCTCTCTCTCTCTCTCTCTCTCTCTCTCTCTCTCTCTATATATATATATATATATATATATATATATATATATATATATGCTGTCTATAGCTCTGGACTGGAGCCAATAAATGGATAATGGTGAATCACCGTTTTACTGCAGGGGGTTAAAGTCAGAGAAGAAAGGTTAAAGGAAGACATTGGATTCTTGTTCTTCTTGATTCTTGATTTATGGTTGATCATTTACGGTTCTCAGTGTTCCCAGGCACTGAGCCAAAATGTTTAGCGTCACACCAGGGAGCCAATGTTATATTAACAACATTATAAACATGCCTCAATAAAGATAAACACTCGCAGCCTAAATTCTTTGGTATTCTACAAGGTGTCGGAAATGTTCCACAGGGATGTTGATTCATGCTGACGTGATGGCATCACGCTGTTGGCGACAGGTTGGACGGTGGAGTATTCATGCTGACGTGATGGATTCACGCTGTTGGCGACAGGTTGGACGGTGGAATATTCATGCTGGGAACAGCCCGTTCCATCTCATCCTAAAGATGTTCTATTGGGTTGAGGTCTGGGGACTGACCAGGTCTGGGGACTGAGCAGGTCTGGGGGACTGAGCAGGTCTGGGGACTGAGCAGGTCTGGGGACTGACCAGGTCTGGGGACTGAGCAGGTCTGGGGACTGACCAGGTCTGGGGACTGAGCAGGTCTGGGGACTGAGCAGGTCTGGGGACTGACCAGGTCTGGGGACTGAACAGGTCTGGGGACTGAGCAGGTCTGGGGACTGAGCAGGTCTGGGGACTGAGCAGGTCTGGGGACTGACCAGGTCTGGGGACTGAGCAGGTCTGGGGACTGAGCAGGTCTGGGGACTGAGCAGGTCTGGGGGACTGAGCAGGTCTGGGGACTGACCAGGTCTGGGGACTGACCAGGTCTGGGGACTGAGCAGGTCTGGGGACTGAGCAGGTCTGGGGACTGAGCAGGTCTGGGGACTGAGCAGGTCTGGGGGACTGAGCAGGTCTGGGGACTGAGCAGGTCTGGGGACTGAGCAGGTCACTCTAGTAAACTAAACTCACTGTCATGTTCCAGGCGATGTGTTTCCGCTCCTCAGTTGTCCAGTGTTGGTGATGGCGTGCCCACTGGAGCCGGTTCTTCTTGTTTTTAGCTGATAGGAACCCGGTGTGGTCGTCTGCTGCAGTAGCCCACCGTGACAAGGATCGACGAGTTGTGCGTTCCGAGACGCCGTTCTGCACACCACTGTTGTACTGGGCCGTTATCTGTCTGTTCGTGTTCCGCCTGTTAGCTTGCATGGTACTTGCCATTCTCCTTCAATCTTTCATCAACGATTTGTTTCCTCCCACAGGACTGCCGCTGACAGGATGTTTTTTGTTTGTCACACCATTCTCGGGAAAATCCCTAGACACTGTCGTGCGTGTAAAGCCCAGGAGAGCGGACATTTCTGAGATACTGGATACTGTGCGCCTGACACAGACGATCATACCATGCTCAAAGTCGCTTAGGTCATTCCTTTTGCCCATTCTAAAGTTCATTCGAACAGTAACTGAATGCCTCAATGCCTGTCTGCATGCTTTATATAACAAGCCACGGCCACGTGACTCACTTGCTGTAGGAGCGATCCATTTTTGTGAACGGGGTGGTGTACCTAATAAATTGGCCGGTGAGTGTAGATCAGATAGGAACTAGAAGGAAGAATCAGCCTGAACTAGAATGAAGTAGTATATTGTTGTATCTTACCTATGACATAGGACAGCAACAGATTCCACCCGGTAATAAACGCCAGTAGCTCTCCTACCGTCACATAGCTGTACAGATACGCAGACCCCGTTTTGGGGACGCGGGCCCCGAACTCAGCGTAGCACAAGCCGGCAAAGACAGAGGCCACGGCAGCAATGAAGAAGGATATGATGATGCTGGGACCTGACGACGTCCTTGCAACCTGATAAACACGACAATCAATCAATAAAATAGATTTTATAAAGCTCTTTTTACATCAGCAGATACCCGGACAAAACCCCAAAGCGCAAGCAATGCAGAAGCAGAAGCCCAGTGGCTAGGGAAAACTCCCTAAGAAGAAACCTAGAGAGAAACAAACATTCCTGAGTCATCTGATAATGATGATAGCAATCAGACATTACATTTGTATAGTGACTTTCATTAGAAGAGATAGATAGAAATACATCATCTTAAGGAAATTCAAAGTGGATCAGGAGAATTTTAAAGGAGAATTTTTACTTTTTATAAGCAATCTTAAAAAATATATATATGTAAATGGTGTGTTTTAGAAAGTAAAGTGTTTTAGAAAGTAAAGTGTTTAAGAAAGGCCCAGACACTTATTTATTTTTTTACAATTTTACAATTTATTTATTATTTTTTACCTTGAACAGCGATTCACATCCTCATCCACATTGTGTATTATATTCCATTGTGCATTATATTCCATTGTGCATTATATTCCACTGTGTACGACTCAAACTGTTTCCCTATCTAGCTGTTCCATTCTCCATGTAGACTGCTGCTAGAATGGACGGAGACGTATCACTCGAGCCGCAACAAAATAAAGCGTTACGTTGCGGATAAAGTTCGGAATGACACACTTTCATGTGTGCAACATCTACAGACCTGTATCACTATACTGGGACCGGTTCCGTCTCTAAAATGACCTATTTGGGTGTTTTTGTTTATGTTTTCTCAGAGCATCCATACTGCACAACGAGAAGGAGCAAGTGAATCGATGGTTGGGGTAAGTTTCTCAAAAACAAGTGAAATTGCACCCTTGTGTAACATTCCATTTAAAAAAAAATAGAGATTTGGTTGTAAAAAAGCTAAATTCTCCTTTAATTGTTGAAGTGTTACATTGTTAAGTTAAAGTGTAAAAGTAGTTCAGGTGTCTAAACTAAAATGTTCTTAACGATTGTTTATTTTTTGTGAAAAAAAAGCACCACATTTTGCCAATGTCTTCATCAAATACCATCAGAGCATCCCCCTCCTTGCTTTAGGCCAACATATCATTCCTGTCAAGAGTCGTTCCTGTCAGTCCTGTGCTGTTTACTCCTGCATCAAGGTTCATCCCAAACTCAACCTTCCTGGATACGTTTATTCATTGAAAGTGGCACTCCAGTCTCCTTTTCACCTCATTTAACACCTGATTTACTGAACAAAAGTCACATCTCAATAGGTGGTCCAGGTATCCTCATGACATGGCACAAGTGGGGTGGGGGGGGGGGGGGGGGGGTGTTACGTTGAAGTGTTACGTTAAATTGTTACATTGAAGTGCTACGTTAAATTGTTACGTTGAAGTGTTACGTTGAAGTGTTATGTTAAAGTATTACGTTGAGGTGTTACGTTAAAGTGTTACTGAACAACATTAAAGTGTTACCTTAAGGTGTTATGTGTTACGTTAAAGTGTTACATCGAAGTGTTACATTAAAGTGTTACGTGAAGTCTTACATTAAAGTGTTACATTAAAGTGTTACTGAAGAACATTAAAGTGTTACGTTAAGGTGTTACTGAACAACGTTAAAGTGTTACGTTAAAGTGTAACATTGAAGTGTTACATCGAAGTGTTACGTTGAAGTTTTACGTTGAAGTGTGACTTTGATGTGTTACTTTGAAGTGTTACATTGAAGTGTTACATTCAGGTGTTACATTGAAATGTTACGTTAAAGTGTTACATTAAAGTGTTACTGAACAACATTAAAGTGTTACGTTGAAGTGTTACGTTGAAGTGATACGTTAAAGTGTTACGTTGAAGTGTTGCGTTAAAGTGTTACTGAAGAACGTTAAAGTGTTAAGTAGTAGTGTTACATTGAAGTGTTACGTTGAAGTGTTACTGAAGAACGTTGAAGTGTTACGTTGAAGTGTTACGTTGAAGTGTTACGTTGAAGTGTTACATTAAAGTGTTACTGAACAACATTAAAGTGTTACGTTGAAGTGTTACGTTGAAGTGATACGTTAAAGTGTTATGTTGAAGCATTACGTTAAAGTGTTACTGAACAACATTAAAGTGTTACGTTGAAGTGTTACCTTGAAGTGATACGTTAAAGTTTTACTGAACAACTTTGAAGTGTTACGTTGAAGTGTTACATTGAGGTGTTACGTTAAAGTGTTACTGAACAACATTAAAGTGTTACCTTAAGGTGTTATGTATTACGGTAAAGTGTTACATTGAAGTGTTATGTTAAAGTGTTACATTGAAGTGTTACGTTGAAATGTTATGTTAAAGTGTTACATTGAAGTGTTACGTTGAAGTGTTACATTGAAGTGTTACGTTAAAGTGTTACGTTGAAGTGTTGCGTTAAAGTGTTACTGAAGAACGTTAAAGTGTTACGTTGAAGTGTTACGCTGAAGTGTTACGTTGAAGTGTTACTGAAGAACGTTGAAGTGTTACGTTGAAGTGTTACGCTGAAGTGTTACGTTGAAGTGTTACTGAAGAACGTTGAAGTGTTACGTTGAAGTGTTACGTTGAAGTGTTACTGAAGAACGTTGAAGTGTTACGTTGAAGTGTTACTGAAGAACGTTGAAGTGTTACGTTGAAGTGTTACTGAAGAGCGTTAAAGTGCTACGTTGAAGTGTGACGTTGAAGTGTTACGTTAAAGTGTTACATTGAAGTGTTGCCTTAAAGTGTTACTAAAGAACGTTAAAGTGTTAAGTAGTAGTGTTACATTGAAGTGTTACGTTAAAGTGTTACTGAAGAACGTTAAAGTGTTAAGTAGTAATGTTACATTGAAGTGTTACATTGAAGTGTTACATTAAAGTGTTACGTTAAAGTGTTACTGAAGAACGTTAAAGTGTTACGTTGAAGTGTAACGTTGAAGTGTTACATTGAAGTGTGACGTTGAAGTGTTACGTTGAAGAGTGACGTATAGTTAAGTGTTAAAGTGTTAAAAATGTTAAGAGGTAAAAAGGTGAAGAAAAAATAGAGCATAAGTGCAACTATCAGATTGTTACTATGTTACTATTCATACATCTCCCCTGCCCCCAAGGTAGTCCCAACCCCTAGGGCAACCAACTCAACAGTGTTAAGTTAAAATAAGTTAGTTAACTAAGAAGAAGTTGTATCCATACCTCTCCAGAGAGAACGTAGACCCCTGCCCCCAGGGTACTCCCCACCCCAAGGGCCACCAGGTCCAGGGTGGTCAGACAGCGGTTGAAAGTGGACTCCTCTCCCTCGGGCTCCAGAGGTTTTCTCCTGGACAGGCTCCGTACAAAGGAGCTCAATGAGTGGCAGGTCATCCTTCTACTAGGGTCAGGGTCAGGGGTTAGGGGTTGGGGGAGGAAGAGAGGGGGGATGTAATGAGAGAAGGTAGAGAGAGAAAAGGGGATCAGTGAGGGTGGGAGTGAGTGAGAGAAGGGGAGAGAGAGAGAGAGAGAGAGAGAGAGAGAGAGAGAGAGAGAGAGAGACAGAGAGAGACAGAGAGAGACAGAGAGAGACAGAGAGACAGAGAGAGAGAGAGAGAGACAGAGAGACAGAGAGAGACAGAGAGAGACAGAGAGAGACAGAGAGAGACAGAGAGAGACACAGAGAGACAGAGAGAGAGAGAGAGAGAGAGAGAGAGAGAGAGAGAGAGAGAGAGAGAGAGAGAGAGAGAGAGAGAGAGAGAGAGAGAGATAGAGAGAGACAGAGAGAGAGAGAGAGAGAGAGAGAGAGAGAGAGAGAGAGAGAGAGAGAGAGAGAGAGAGAGAGAGAGAGACAGAGAGAGAACAGAGAGAGACAGAGAGAGAGAGAGAGAGAGAGAGAGAGAGAGAGAGAGAGAGAGAGAGAGAGAGAGAGAGAGAGAGAGAGAGAGAGAGAACAGAGAGAGAACAGAGAGAGAACAGAGAGAGACAGAGAGAGAGAGAGAGAGAGAATGGATGAGTGAACATGTTGGTGAATAATTGTCAGATCACCCCTCACACTGAATAATTTCTGACTACATGATGTTCAAGAACATTACTTTCTAGTAATTTAGCTATTCAAAAGCTACATTGAAGAAAATAAACACTGGAAATCAATGTAAAACTGTCTGTCTTTACCACGTAGTTTAAGACATACCTCTAAGTTTTTAAAAGATCAGAAGTATAATATCAGAAACATTATTGATAACATGTATCGGTTTCCATGTATTTTATGAAGTCTTCTATATACAACCGTGCTCTTTGTAAATCTACTGTCAAATCCATAAGCTACTCTATGGATTGTCCCATTCTTACACAAGGCATACTAATTCCAAAAGTTCAGCACCATTGAGTGGAAACCTTGCATTCTTCTTTTATAAATTTTATAACACCAAAATCACTATAATTAGTCAAATATTTGTTTTGTCTGCTTACCTGTTGGTGAGTGATTCCCTGCTACAGAGCTGTGCTGTGTTTAAGAGAGACAATTGATAGTGTTTGTTAATCTGTCCTTCAATCACTTCATTATTTTATGCCTCCTCCTTTATCACCTGCCGGACTGAAGAGTGCTGATGCTTACCGTTTTTCTCCTGATGCCCATTGGTTCTACAACTACGCCCTAATCTGCTACATGACTCTGGGTTTTACACAACCTCTAATAACTAACCACACACACATATCTAGCCAAAACGGACAACTTTTATCCATAGGATAAACCTAAATGAGTCAAGTATGTAATAAGGAAATATTTACAGTATGTAAATACATGTTAATTAAACATTTATGTCATATAAAAAACATGAATTAGAAATGTAATATCTAATAACAGGTGTGTGAATCAATAGAACGTATACTCACCTTACGATAGAAGTTTTATGTTGTCATGTGTTCTGAGATGGAACATTGACAATCAGAGACATGCTGTTCTGTTCTGCTCTGTTCTCTCTCTCTCTCTCTCTTTCTCTCTCTCTCTTTCTTTCTCTCTCTCTCTCTTTCTTTATCTCACTCTCGCTCTCTCTCTCCCTCTCTCTCCCTCTCTCTCTCTCTCTCTCTCTCGCTCTCTTTCTCTCTTTCGTTCTCTCTCTCTCTCTCTCTCTCTCTCTCTCTCTCTCTCTCTCTCTCTCTCTCTCTCTCTCTCTCTCTCTCTCTCTCTCTCTCTCTCTCTCTCTCTCTCTCTCTCTACTGGTTATTCTGTAGGGCCACCACTCGTTGCTTCCTTTTTTTGGAGGGGACAGAGACGGAGGGGGGCAGAATGAACCAGGGTATGATCCACTAGCCAAATGGAACTATCTCTAAGGAGAATATATACAGTGGGGTCTATAATTATTGACACCCTTGATAAAGATGAGCAAAAATTATTTTAAATACTGAGCTATATTGTATGCTCTTTTTAAAGAGAGAAAGAGATCTTGTTTAACAAGTAATGTATGTCATGTAAATACATGTTAATTAAACATTTATGTCATATAAAAAACATGAATTAGAAATGTAATATCTAATAACAGGTGTGTGAATCAATAGAACGTGTACTCACCTTACGATAGAAGTTTTATGTTGTCATGTGTTCTGAGATGGAACATTGACAATCAGAGACATGCTGTTCTGTTCTGCTCTGTTCTCTCTCTCTCTCTCTCTCTTTCTCTCTCTCTCTTTCTTTCTCTCTCTCTCTCTTTCTTTATCTCACTCTCGCTCTCTCTCTCCCTCTCTCTCCCTCTCTCTCTCTCTCTCTCTCTCGCTCTCTTTCTCTCTTTCGTTCTCTCTCTCTCTCTCTCTCTCTCTCTCTCTCTCTCTCTCTCTCTCTCTCTCTCTCTCTCTCTCTCTCTCTCTCTCTCTCTCTCTCTCTCTCTCTCTCTCTCTCTACTGGTTATTCTGTAGGGCCACCACTCGTTGCTTCCTTTTTTTGGAGGGGACAGAGACGGAGGGGGGCAGAATGAACCAGGGTATGATCCACTAGCCAAATGGAACTATCTCTAAGGAGAATATATACAGTGGGGTCTATAATTATTGACACCCTTGATAAAGATGAGCAAAAATTATTTTAAATACTGAGCTATATTGTATGCTCTTTTTAAAGAGAGAAAGAGATCTTGTTTAACAAGTAATGTATGTCATGTAAATACATGTTTATTAAACATTTATGTCATATAAAAAACATGAATTTGAAATGTAATATCTAATAACAGGTGTGTGAATCAATAGAACGTGTACTCACCTTACGATAGAAGTTATATGTTGTATGCTCTTTTTTAAAGAGATAAAGAGATCTTGTACAAGTAATATTTTTGTTTCTTCAAAAGGTAGTGGTCAAAATTATTGACACCCTTGTTTTAATACCTTTCAATACCTCACTATGAGAATAACAGCACTGAGACATTTCCTCACATGTTTTATGAGATTGGAGAACACATTAAGAGGGATCTTAGATCACTCCTCCATACAGAATCCTTACAGATCTTTGATATCCTCGTCTGCGCTTATGGACTGCGCTCTTAAATTCAAACCACAGGTTTTCAATGGGTTTCAAGTCCAGAGACTGAGATGGCCTTTTTACAAAATGTTGATTTTATTGCCAGTTAACTATTTCTTTGTGGATTGTGTTGTGTACTTGGTGTTATTGTCTTGATGGTCAAGTTTTACTTGGTGTTATTGTCTTGACGGTCAAGTTTTACTTGGTGTTATTGTCTTGCTGATCAAGTTGTACTTGGTGTTATTGTCTTGACGGTCAAGTTTTACTTGGTGTTACTGTCTTGCTGATCAAGTTTTACTTGGTGTTATTGTCTTGCGGCCAAGTTTCAGCCTACTGGCAACAAGGTTTTTGTCTCGAATGTGCTGGTAAGGGAGAGTAGGGTACGTTGAGCCAGCATCACTCCGTCAAGGGAAATATCACAGTATTTCTAACAAAGATATATACACATATTTCAGGATGTTGTGTATCCCTGGAAATAATCTGAATTAATGTAAACATAGCAGTTTTGAAAACATTGCAGTTTTGAAAACATAGACCCCAAAAAAGTGGTCTCTTTGCACAACTTACCCTGGGTATGGGCCGTGGTACAGGGTAAGTTGAGCCGTCTATACATTTCTGTGCTGAATGAAATATTACCACTAGCTTTTGAAAACCATGTCCATCTTTATTTTCCAAACACAATTCAACACAATCACAATCGCTTTTTGTCTTTTAATAATTTTAAGTTTCTTTTAACACACCTAAGAAACACTTTGCACTCTTTTTTTTACACTATTAAAGGGGCAATCTGCAGTTGCTGTATCCATTTGTGGACTTGTGAATAAATGATATGTAACCATTGATTCTTAAAGAATATAACTTGTAAATATGAGCATGTTTTACTCTACTGTCTGTAAACAAAGTAAATGGTTGAAGGATTCTGTATTTGCTGCTTATTGTCCCCTGATTCCTGGAATGTTCCAACCAGGATTTCGGAAAACCAGGGAATTTATTGAAAGTTCCAGGACTTTTGTAACCCTAACCCCAAGGTTAACATTTCACCTATATTAGCCCTTACAGCTTCGAGGATGCACTTTCAAGCTAGGTTTAAGACCTCATAATGAAGCTTATAGAGACTCACAGACTACATGAAAGTATGACCTCTTCCTAAATAGTTGGTCAAATTATTTATTTTGTTTATGGTTTCCTAGAATCAAGGGTGGCTCAACTTACCCCTTTGGGTCAATTTACCCAATGCTGTTTAGCGAACACCAGGCGTTTAAATTTGTTGGATGACATGAATGTAGAGCTCTTTGGCCACACACACCAGTGGTGGGTTTGTCGTCCAAATGAGAATGCATAAGCAGAAAAGAACCCCATACCTACTGTAAAATACGGTGGTGGCTCTATGATGTTAAGGGGCTATTTTGCTTCCACTGGTCCTGGGGCCCTTGTTAAGGTCAACGGCATCATGAGTTTTACCCAGTACCTGGACATTTCTGTCAAAACCCTGTCTGCGTCTGCCATCAAACTGAAACTTGGCCACAAGTGGATCTTCTAGCAAGACAACAACCCCAATAACCACATCAGAATCTAAAAATAAATATTTAATTGGCCACAAAACCAACATTTCGCAATGGCCATCTCTGTCTCCAGACATTACATTTATTGAAAACCTGTGGTTTGAATTAAAGAGGGCAGTCCAGAAGCGCAAAGGCTATCAGGGATCTGGAAAGATTCTGTATAGAGGAATGGTCTAAGATCCCTCCCAATGTGTTTGTCACGGTCGTTATAAGGAGTAGACCAAGATGCAGCATGGTATGTTTCCATCCTTTATTTTGGAATAGAAAACTTAAAAGAACAAAAGAACAAACAAACCTTGAAGCTAAATAATAATGCTCACAGGCAACTATACATAGACAAGATCCCACAAAGCACAAAGGGGAAATGGCTGCCTAAATATGATCCCCAATCAGAGACAACGATAAACAGCTGCCTCTGATTGGGAATCATACCAAGCCAACATAGATGTATAATTACCTAGATGACCCACCCTAGTCACACCCCGACCTAACCAACATAGAGAATAACAGGCTCTCTATGGTCAGGGCGTGAGTGTTCTAGAACTCATAAAATATCTGGTAGGATTCTGTATAGAGGAAGGGTCTAAGATCCCCCCTAATGTGTTCTAGAACTCATAAAACATCTGGTAGGATTCTGTATAGAGGAAGGGTCTAAGATCCCTCCTAATGTGTTCTAGAACTCATAAAACATCTGGTAGGATTCTGTATAGAGGAAGGGTCTAAGATCCCCCCTAATGTGTTCTAGAACTCATAAAACATCTGGTAGGATTCTGTATAGAGGAAGGGTCTAAGATCCCCCCTAATGTGTTCTAGAACTCATAAAACATCTGGTAGGATTCTGTATAGAGGAATGGTCTAAGATCCCCCCTAATGTGTTCTAGAACTCATCAAACATCTGGTAGGATTCTGTATAGAGGAATGGTCTAAGATCCCTCCTAATGTGTTCTAGAACTCATAAAACATCTGGTAGGATTCTGTATAGAGGAAGGGTCTAAGATCCCTCCTAATGTGTTCTAGAACTCATAAAACATCTGGTAGGATTCTGTATAGAGGAAGGGTCTAAGATCCCCCCTAATGTGTTCTAGAACTCATAAAACATCTGGTAGGATTCTGTATAGAGGAAGGGTCTAAGATCTCTCCTAATGTGTTCTAGAACTCATAAAACATCTGGTAGGATTCTGTATAGAGGAAGGGTCTAAGATCCCCCCTAATGTGTTCTAGAACTCATAAAACATCTGGTAGGATTCTGTATAGAGGAAGGGTCTAAGATCCCCCCTAATGTGTTCTAGAACTCATAAAACATCTGGTAGGATTCTGTATAGAGGAATGGTCTAAGATCCCCCCTAATGTGTTCTAGAACTCATAAAACATCTGGTAGGATTCTGTATAGAGGAAGGGTCTAAGATCCCCCCTAATGTGTTCTAGAACTCATAAAACATCTGGTAGGATTCTGTATAGAGGAATGGTCTAAGATCCCTCCTAATGTGTTCTAGAACTCATAAAACATCTGGTAGGATTCTGTATAGAGGAATGGTCTAAGATCCCTCCTAATGTGTTCTAGAACTCATAAAACATCTGGTAGGATTCTGTATAGAGGAAGGGTCTAAGATCCCCCCTAATGTGTTCTAGAACTCATAAAACATCTGGTAGGATTCTGTATAGAGGAAGGGTCTAAGATCCCCCCTAATGTGTTCTAGAACTCATAAAACATCTGGTAGGATTCTGTATAGAGGAAGGGTCTAAGATCTCTCCTAATGTGTTCTAGAACTCATAAAACATCTGGTAGGATTCTGTATAGAGGAAGGGTCTAAGATCTCTCCTAATGTGTTCTAGAACTCATAAAACATCTGGTAGGATTCTGTATAGAGGAAGGGTCTAAGATCCCCCCTAATGTGTTCTAGAACTCATAAAACATCTGGTAGGATTCTGTATAGAGGAATGGTCTAAGATCCCTCCTAATGTGTTCTAGAACTCATAAAACATCTGGTAGGATTCTGTATAGAGGAATGGTCTAAGATCCCCCCTAATGTGTTCTAGAACTCATAAAACATCTGGTAGGATTCTGTATAGAGGAAGGGTCTAAGATCCCCCCTAATGTGTTCTAGAACTCATAAAACATCTGGTAGGATTCTGTATAGAGGAAGGGTCTAAGATCTCTCCTAATGTGTTCTAGAACTCATAAAACATCTGGTAGGATTCTGTATGGAGGAAGGGTCTAAGATCCCTCCCAGTGTGTTCTAGAACTCATAAAACATCTGGTAGGATTCTGTATAGAGGAAGGGTCTAAGATCTCTCCTAATGTGTTCTAGAACTCATAAAACATCTGGTAGGATTCTGTATAGAGGAATGGTCTAAGATCCCTCCTAATGTGTTCTAGAACTCATAAAACATCTGGTAGGATTCTGTATAGAGGAATGGTCTAAGATCCCTCCTAATGTGTTCTAGAACTCATAAAACATCTGGTAGGATTCTGTATAGAGGAATGGTCTAAGATCCCTCCTAATGTGTTCTAGAACTCATAAAACATCTGGTAGGATTCTGTATAGAGGAATGGTCTAAGATCTCTCCTAATGTGTTCTAGAACTCATCAAACATCTGGAAGGATTCTGTATAGAGGAATGGTCTAAGATCCCTCCTAATGTGTTCTAGAACTCATAAAACATCTGGTAGGATTCTGTATAGAGGAATGGTCTAAGATCTCTCCTAATGTGTTCTAGAACTCATAAAACATCTGGTAGGATTCTGTATAGAGGAAGGGTCTAAGATCCCTCCTAATGTGTTCTAGAACTCATAAAACATCTGGTAGGATTCTGTATAGAGGAAGGGTCTAAGATCTCTCCTAATGTGTTCTAGAACTCATAAAACATCTGGTAGGATTCTGTATAGAGGAAGGGTCTAAGATCTCTCCTAATGTGTTCTAGAACTCATAAAACATCTGGTAGGATTCTGTATAGAGGAAGGGTCTAAGATCCCCCCTAATGTGTTCTAGAACTCATCAAACATCTGGTAGGATTCTGTATAGAGGAAGGGTCTAAGATCCCCCCTAATGTGTTCTAGAACTCATAAAACATCTGGTAGGATTCTGTATAGAGGAAGGGTCTAAGATCCCTCCTAATGTGTTCTAGAACTCATAAAACATCTGGTAGGATTCTGTATAGAGGAATGGTCTAAGATCCCTCCTAATGTGTTCTCTAATCTCATAAAACATCTTAGAAAAAGGTGATGTATTGAAAGGTATTATTTTGAACCCTACCTTTTTGAGAAACAAAAATATTACTTGTTAAACAAAATCGCTTTCTCTGAGCAATTGTATTAGTATAAAATAATATAATTTCCCCCAAAATGCTAGCATACAATATACAGGTATCTGCCAAAATAAAGGAAACCCCAACATGAAGTGTGTTAACAGGGTGTTGGGTCACCACGAGCCAGAACAGCTTCAATGCACCTCGGCATAGATTCTACTAGTGTCTGTGTCAGGTTTTGGCCAAGACTGTTCGGGTTTTGGTCACTAGATGTCCCCATTGCACCTTTTTTGTACCTTTTGTTTTTCTTGCTCTAATTATTGTTTGCACCTGTAGGTCATTCCCTTGTTAGTATTTAAACCCTGTGTGTTCCTCAGTTCCTTGCTCAGTGTTTGTAAGTTAGCACCCAGCCCCAGCCCAAGCCTTGTTTTATATAGATTTTCTCTTGTTGGATTTTCCAGAGGTTCTCTGGTTTAGTTCTTGTGTATTATTTGAGTAGTCTTTTGAGGTTTGTTTTTCCCTGCTGTTTTTTACCACTTTGTGGAGTTTCTTTTGTATTTTGGAGGATTTCCATTTTGTGCCTCTTGGCTTTATTTTTGGACATTGTGGATTTAGTTTCTTTGCCTGAAGATTTTGTTCTTTAATTAAACCACCATCTCTAGTACTGCTGTGTCTGCCTCATCTTCTGGGTTCTGACGATTATTAGTGACTGTTTCTCGCACCGGGTCCTGACAGTCTGGAACTCTATTGGAGGGATGTGACATCATTCTTCCACGAGATATTCCGTTATTTGATGTTTTGTTGATGGTGGTGGGAAAACGCTGTCTCAAGCGCCGCTCCAGAGTCTCCCATAAGTGTTCAATTGGGTTGAGATCTGGTGACTGAGACGGTCATGGCATGTGGCTGACATCGTTGTCATGCTCATCGAACCATTCAGTGACCACTCGTGCCCTGTGGACGGGGGCATCGTCATCCTATTGGGGCGTAGCCATGGTAACCAAAAGAATGTCCTGCCCAGCATTTTCATTCATGACCCTAAGCATGATGGGATGCTAATTGCTTAATTAACTCAGGAACCACACCTGTTTTCAATATACTTTGTATCCCTCGTTTACTGAAGTTTCACCTTTATTTTGGCACTACTGTAGCTAAACATTTGATTTGTTTATTTTATACAGTCATTTTTTTGCTTCTCTTTATCAAGGGTGTCAATCATTTCAAAACCCACTGTAGCTGTCTGTCCACACCGTTTATTTATCAGCCAACACCACGACACACCCTGCACCCCACGACACCATGACACAGCCTGCGTTGTTGCCCTGTCCCCAACATCTCAGTTAGGGCCGACTCTGGGGAAGAGGTTATGTTTTTCTCTGTCAACAGCTGACAGGCAGCTCTAACTATCAACCCTGACAGAAAATGGCAAAATAATCACTATTAACTGATAGATGAAGTCATAATTATCCCTATCGGTCTTGTTAGCTAGATAATTAAGATGAAAAAGAGAGCAAGCGAGAGAGCGAGAGAGAGAGAGAGAGAAGGGGACAAAGCTGCTTTCATGGTTTATAACCTTGGTTCGGGCTGTACACTTACTCTTTGTGACTGTGGGGTTGTTTCGTTTTATTTCCCCCTGAGCCTCCTCTCGTCTCCCGTAAAGGGACTTCAGCCAACCCTAATCTCTCCTGGCGTCCACCTCCCTACTTAGGGACGGACTGGGATCAGAAATCGGCCCGGGCATTTCTAACACACAAGCCCATTTCCCCCCCTGAGGCCTCTTTTATTAGTCAAATCATTATAATTCTTCTCACTGGGCTAAAGATGAACCAGCCAATCTGGCCTATGGCCAGACCTTTTCTTTCACTACCCCAGGCCTGCCTCTCCACCCCCAGGCCACCCCTGCCCTGCCCACCTGCTCCAGTGCACGCCCGTGTACCTTTGACCAATCTCCTCATGGCTCAGGCCTCCTGCCCCAGGGCCCCATATCTGCACATCTTAATAACACAGATAAGTTCTTCAGAGTGCCAGTAATGATATTAGTAATGTTAAACCACAGAGGTGCTTCGGGAAAACAACAGAAGGACAGAAGAGTCATGCTCTCACACACACGCACGCACACGCACGCGCACGCGCACGCGCACACGCACACACACATACACATACACACACACACACACACACACACTGCTGCTGTGAAACAGAACAGTCATGGTTCGTGAGGAAGGTTTATAAGCAGAGAGAGATAACGAGGAGGCAGAATCACACTGAACCTCAGTAAAGTCCACATGCATGGAGGCAGTGTCCCAAACCGCACCCTATTCCCTATATAGTGCACTACTTTTGACCTGAGTCAAGTGACCTGAGTGACCTGAGTGACCTGAGTCCTAACCTGAGTCAACAACCACCCGGGCCACTGCCTGTTCACCCCGCTATCAGCCAGAAGGTGAGGTCAGTACAGGTGCATCAAAACTGGGACCGAGACTGAAAAACAGCTTCTATCTCAAGGCCATCAGACTGTTAAACAGCCATCACTAACATTGAGTGGCTGCTGCCAACATACTGACTCAAATCTCTAGTCACTTTCATAATTAACATTTGGATGTAATAAACCCTCATAGCTGGATCATGACTGTACTTACATCACTGCCAGATGTAAGCACTCACTCCCTGAACTTGCTTCCCGACTCTCAGCGCACACGTTACAGAATGACGCCTCACCTAAGGGAAGCATCAGGGAGTGTTTTTTGTTTCGGTGGGAATTGCGTCGGGTCTGGGAGCCGCTACAGGCTCTCATGCCTCAGACAGATCGCCAGGCTCCCCTGCTACAGCCGGCTCGTCAGGCTCTCATGCCTCAGACAGATCGCCAGGCTCCCCTGCTACAGCCGGCTCGTCAGGCTCTCATGCCTCAGACAGATCGCCAGGCTCCCCTGCTACAGCCGGCTCGTCAGGCTCTCATGCCTCAGACAGATCGCCAGGCTCCCCTGCTACAGCCGGCTCGTCGGGCTTTCATGCCTTCACCGGATTGCCAGGCTCTCCTACCTCCACCGGCTCATCAGGCTCTCATGCCTTCACCGGATTGCCAGGCTCTCCTACCTCCACCGGCTCATCAGGCTCTCATGCCTTCACCGGATTGCCAGGCTCTCCTACCTCCACCGGCTCATCAGGCTCTCATGCCTCAGACAGATCGCCAGGCTCTCCTACCTCCACCGGCTCATCAGGCTCTCATGCCTCAGTTGGTCTGTCAGGTTCCCACACCCCAGCCGGCGACAGGTCCCACGCATCAGCAGGGGTGACCGTTCGGCTCCTGATCCCCGGGATCGTCCCTTTGGTTGGCGTCCTGCAGCTGAAGCCAAACCGGGGAGGGGGTACGTTCACGTATGCTCTCTCCGGGGTCTAGGTCGCCATGCTCCCGCGTCTCAGTCGGACTGTCAGGTTTCCCGCGCCTCAGCAGAGGTGACCGGTCCGCTCCTGATCCCCGGGATCGTCATTTTGATCGGCATCTGGCGGCTGAAGTCGCGTGTCGGGGAGGGGGTACTGTCACGTGTGCTCCATCTCCAGCCTCTAGGTCATCAGGCTGCTCGTTATAGCGCACACCTGTCACCATCATTACACGCACTTGGTGTCGTCAGACTCACCTGGACTCCATCACTTCCCTGATTACCTTCCCTGATTAACTTCCCTATATGTCACTCCCTTTGGTTCCTTCCCCAGGCGTCATTGTTTCTGTTTCATGTCTGTGTGCTGTTAGTGTTTCTTGTTTTGTATTACATTCCGTTTATTTTATTAAAACACTCACTCCCTGAGCTTGCTTCCCGACTCAGCGCACTCGTTAATTTAGACAGTTACATTTTGTTGTAAAACTATGACAGTAGGACAGTAATCTAGGGAATTGTTTCACATTCTGCTCAGGGAAAAGCAAAGAAAAACAGACTTATCTTTCCCTGGGATGTGATTGAAAGGTATCAAAGACAGCATACAGTGGCACATGGACTAATCTTCTAAAAAGTCTCAAAATGCCGTCATACTTTGGAGGGAGTTAGGAACATTTTAATCTCCAAAAACAGTCTACTCTGTTTGTGCTGTAAGGTGCATGAGCAGGAAAGCCAGGTGACTTCCGGGAAGCTCTGAGTAACAGGGGAGAAGTAGTGGTCAGTATTTCTGGCAGTGATGTACGTACAGTCATGATCCAGCTATGAGGGTTGTCAATGTCTCTATTTCTCTCTTACTCTCTCTCTATTTCTCATTCCCTTACACCCATGGAGAGATTATGCGTGTAGATGAGGACTGGGACTGAATGGGAAGGACAACCAGTCCTTCAAGGATTCCACGATTGCCAAATATTATGAGAGGGCTTCTTAAATTTGACCTATCACCACACTATTTCTGCATATAACAGTAAAATTGTTGCAATATGATCGCATAAAACTGACCAATCACCGCAGTAAAAAACGAGAGCTCACAATTTCAACCAATCATCACACATTTACTGCATAATATGTCACGTCAGCAAACTTTTTCCCTCTTCAGCACATTTTCGCAACAAATTGGACAAAATCATCACATATTGTCATGCAAAATGTCAGAATTTCCCCAGAAAAATCAAGCATTTTGCCCACAAATATCTCAAATAATCCAAACGAAATCCTGGGGGGACTGGATAACGAGCAACATTAGCTAATTTTGGGGGGGTTTTCATCACTGGTTATTTGGATGTATGATGATTGGACAAAGACGGTGCTTAGGGTGGCTTCATGTGCTCGTGGGAAATGGGAAACTGGGAGGTGGGAAGTGATCAGTCTGACGTGATTGTGTTTATGTGCCTTTGAAGTCGGAACAATTGCTCAACCAATAAGATTTTAGCTAGCTTGCTAACATTGCTAATAATAAAGTTAGCTAGCTTGCTAACATTGCTAATAATAAAGTTAGCTAGCTTGCTAACATTGCTAATAATAAAGTTAGCTAGCTTGCTAACATTGCTAATAATAAAGTTAGCTAGCTTGCATAACATTGACATAAGGTCAAACTAGCTGCATTCTCCACATTGATAATTTTGTAATTGTCAAAACTGAATTTGTTGTCATCTTTTGGTTGAAAAGGTAAAAATTAAAAGGTAAAAAGTCTGCAACTCGGGTAATATACATTTTTTCTCACTTGTGATTCTGACTTGGAGGGTCGTTCAAGTGGAATTTCCCACTGAAAACTAGGAGCTTCCGACAACTCCAATAGCACGTGAACGCAGCACGCGTGAGTAGAAACTGATCGGAAGGGAGGGGGATGCTTTGGCTGAGAGTTTCCTTTTGCTGGAACTCTCACTTTCTAACACAGTACCAACACGCGGCTGACCAAATTACACACGATTTTACTTCTGGGTTAACAAGAAGTAACCCCCCCCGCCCCCCCCCCCCCCTCTCTCTCTCTCTCTTTACTCACACTCTGAACTCTCTGCCCGTTCTCGCTCTCCCCCCCTCTCTCTCTCTCTCTTTACTCACACTCTGAACTCTCTGCCCATTCTCCCCCCCCCTTTACTCACACTCTGAACTCTCTGCCCGTTCTCCCCCCCCCCCCCTCTCGCTCTCTCTCTTTACTCACACTCTGAACTCTCTGCCCATTCTCCCCCCCCTTTACTCACACTCTGAACTCTCTGCCCGTTCTCCCCCCCTCTCTCTCTCTCTCTTTACTCACACTCTGAACTCTCTGCCCGTTCTCCCCCCCCCTCTCTCTCTCTCTCTTTACTCACACTCTGAACTCTCTGCCCATTCTCCCCCCCTTTACTCACACTCTGAACTCTCTGCCCGTTCTCCCCCCCCCTCTCTCTCTCTCTCTCTTTACTCACACTCTGAACTCTCTGCCCGTTCTCGCTCTCCCCCCCTCTCTCTCTCTCTCTTTACTCACACTCTGAACTCTCTGCCCATTCTCTCCCCCCTTTACTCACACTCTGAACTCTCTGCCCATTCTCCCCCCCCCCCCCTCTCGCTCTCTCTCTTTACTCACACTCTGAACTCTCTGCCCATTCTCCCCCCCCTTTACTCACACTCTGAACTCTCTGCCCATTCTCCTCCCCCCCTCTCTCTCTCTCTCTTTACTCACACTCTGAACTCTCTGCCCGTTCTCGCTCTCCCCCCCTCTCTCTCTCTCTCTTTACTCACACTCTGAACTCTCTGCCCATTCTCCCCCCCCTTTACTCACACTCTGAACTCTCTGCCCATTCTCCCCCCCTTTACTCACACTCTGAACTCTCTGCCCATTCTCCCCCCCCCCTCTCTCTCTCTCTTTACTCACACTCTGAACTCTCTGCCCGTTCTCCCCCCCCTTTACTCACACTCTGAACTCTCTGCCCATTCTCCCCCCCCTTTACTCACACTCTGAACTCTCTGCCCATTCTCCCCCCCTTTACTCACACTCTGAACTCTCTGCCCATTCTCCCCCCCTCTCTCTCTCTCTCTTTACTCACACTCTGAACTCTCTGCCCATTCTCCCCCCTCTCTCTCTCTCTCTTTACTCACACTCTGAACTCTCTGCCCGTTCTCGCTCTCCCCCCCTCTCTCTCTCTCTCTTTACTCACACTCTGAACTCTCTGCCCATTCTCCCCCCCCTTTACTCACACTCTGAACTCTCTGCCCATTCTCCCCCCTCTTTACTCACACTCTGAACTCTCTGCCCGTTCTCGCTCTCCCCCCTCTCTCTCTCTCTCTTTACTCACACTCTGAACTCTCTGCCCGTTCTCGCTCTCCCCCCCTCTCTCTCTCTCTCTTTACTCACACTCTGAACTCTCTGCCCATTCTCCCCCCCTTTACTCACACTCTGAACTCTCTGCCCATTCTCCCCCCCCTTTACTCACACTCTGAACTCTCTGCCCGTTCTCCCCCCCCCCTCTCTCTCTCTCTCTTTACTCACACTCTGAACTCTCTGCCCGTTCTCCCCCCCCCCCTCTCTCTCTCTCTTTACTCACACTCTGAACTCTCTGCCCGTTCTCTCTCTCTCCCCCTCTCTCTTGTTACCCCAAATTCTGATCTCTCTGGCCCTCCCCCTCTCTCGTTCTCTCTCACACTCTACCCCCTTTTTTTTCTCTCTCTCTCTCTCGCTCTCTCTGTCTCTCTCTCGTGCTCCCCTCTCTCTTGTTCCCCCAAGTTCTGATCTCTCTGCCCCTTCCCCCTCTCTCTTGCTCTCTCTCTTCGCCCCCTCTCTCTCTCTCACTCGCTCTCTCTCTCCCTCTCTTTCTCTATCGCTCTCTCTCACTCTTTCTCCCCCTCGTTCTCTATCTCTCCTCCCACCTCCTTCTCTCTCACTCTCTATCCCTCTCTCTCCAATCTAGCCTTACATTCCGCACCGTCTTACCGGAATGGCTCTCTCTATGGCCAGCAGAGACAGAAATAGCCCAGTCACAATCGCTCACAAGGCATGCTCTGCTCCGGCATAGTCACAAACCGGCAGGCCTCACATCTCACACACACCAGTCTCTCTCTCTCTCTCTCTCTCACTAAAGTTCAAACTGTTATAACAGTGGAATACTAGATCTGATATGGTTGTACAGAAGGCCCTGCATGTTGTATCTTTGTTTCAATACTGGTTCCTCTCATATCTTAACATGATTGTAACATAAAGAAGGGGAGTATTCACTCTAGTGGTGGTGGCTCCTCTGCATGCAACCTGGACTCAGGGATAGACGTAACATAGTAAACATAGCTGAAATCAGGTTCATTTTAAGGTTTATGAATAAAAGTTTAAAATATGTAATTTACAGACATTGAAAATACATATTTTTTGGTCATGTATTCCATTGCCAAATGTGTACAGTACATTCTCAATGAAGGAAGCACTATATGACAAAGATCATTTTTTGAATCCATTTAAAATAGGAAAGAGGAGTCAACTGCAGGGTGCGAACATATAATATTTATCATTGCTCCCATCTGTCAAATGCACTTTTGTTAGCTTTTTCAAAAGCTATACATCTGGAGGCAATAATGTTCAAAGTAGTCCAATCACAAAATATACCACTAGACCACTTCAACTCCAATAACATTCTCGGTATAACAGTTACATTCATATTTTTTCTTTGCTATGACTGTGATATGTTGTTGTTCATCTACCTTATTTGAATGCACTGTCTGTAAGTCGCTCTGGATAAGATGGTCTGCTGAATGACCCAAATCTAAATGGAAAACTAAACAATTGCAAAGCATGCTGGGTATTATTCTAATGAGCTCCGCCCCCAAACAAGTACACATTTGGTTGTCCGGACCAGAAAAAATCTGAACAAATCATGAACGTCTAGGTTATGTTTTACAAGTTTGAACAGCACAGTACAGTATGGTGTAGTTTAGTACAGTAGAGTACAGTAGAGTATAGTACATTACGGTAAATTACAGAGTTTAATTCAGTAGAGTACAGTAGAGTTTAATTCAGTAGAGTACAGTACAGTACAGTTTAATTCAGTAGAGTACAGTACAGTACAGTTTAATTCAGTAGATTACAGTACAGTACAGTTTAATTCAGTAGATTACAGTACAGTACAGTTTAATTCAGTAGATTACAGTACAGTACAGTTTAATTCAGTAGAGTACAGTACAGTACAGTTTAATTCAGTAGAGTACAGTACAGTACAGTTTAATTCAGTAGAGTACAGTACAGTACAGTTTAATTCAGTAGATTACAGTACAGTACAGTTTAATTCAGTAGATTACAGTACAGTACAGTTTAATTCAGTAGAGTACAGTACAGTACAGTTTAATTCAGTAGATTACAGTACAGTACAGTTTAATTCAGTAGAGTACAGTACAGTACAGTTTAATTCAGTAGAGTACAGTACAGTACAGTTTAATTAATTAGATTACAGTACAGTACAGTTTAATTCAGTAGAGTACAGTACAGTTTAATTCAGTAGAGTACAGTACAGTACAGTTTAATTCAGTAGAGTACAGTACAGTACAGTTTAATTCAGTAGATTACAGTACAGTTTAATTCAGTAGAGTACAGTACAGTACAGTTTAATTCATTAGAGTACAGTACAGTACAGTTTAATTCAGTAGATTACAGTATAGTACAGTTTAATTCAGTAGATTACAGTACAGTACAGTTTAATTCAGTAGATTACAGTACAGTTTAATTCAGTAGAGTACAGTACAGTACAGTTTAATTCAGTAGAGTACAGTACAGTACAGTTTAATTCAGTAGATTACAGTACAGTTTAATTCAGTAGAGTACAGTACAGTACAGTTTAATTCAGTAGAGTACAGTACAGTACAGTTTAATTCAGTAGATTACAGTACAGTACAGTTTAATTCAGTAGATTACAGTACAGTTTAATTCAGTAGAGTACAGTACAGTACAGTTTAATTCAGTAGAGTACAGTACAGTACAGTACAGTTTAATTCAGTAGAGTACAGTACAGTTTAATTCAGTAGAGTACAGTACAGTACAGTTTAATTCAGTAGAGTACAGTACAGTTTAATTCAGTAGAGTACAGTACAGTACAGTTTAATTCAGTAGAGTACAGTACAGTACCAAAACAAATCTGAGCCAATTATAGACATCAGTACTTGGGCCAAATATAGGCCAGTACGGACCGAACGCCTGTGGATGCGGACCGAACGCCTGTGGATGCGGTCCGGACTGGACCATATATGAACCAAACATAGACGTCTATGTTTGGGCCAAATCAAGGCCATTGACGTTGAAATCAAGGCCGGACCACACCAAAAAAAGACCCCCAAAAAATGGCTGGACCAGACAATAGTAACTGCAGGCCGCAAATCAGTGCGTTCCTGCATGTGATCATTCCTGCCCCCCCCCCCCCCCCCCTCAAGCACCCCATTGGTTCCTGACACCGGTACAGACGGGGCGAAGGACACTGTCTACCGGTCACTCCTGCCTCCTGCTAACACAGCAGACACCGTGTGTTAGCTAACTAGCTACCTTGCTAGTTAGGGACACAGTGTGCTAGCTAACATAGTTAGCGGTGTCGCTCCTGCCTGCTGTGTGCCTGCTAGAAAACAGTGCTCACAGGCGGGGACGAAGGACACTGTCTACTGGTGCATGGCTAGCTAGCTAGCTATCGTTGTCACCCCTGCCCCTTCTTCGGTGGGTTTTACCTTCTTTTTTTAACCTTTATTTAACGAGAGGCAAGTCAGTTAAGAACAAATTCTTATTTACAATGACGGCCTACCCCGACCAAACCCGGACAACGTTGGGCCAATTGTGCGCCTTCCTATGGGACCCACAATCACGGCCGGTTGTGATACAGCCCGGGGATCAAACCAGGGTCTGTACTGACGCCTCTAGACCGCTGCGCCACTGGAGCGCCCACAAGCCTCCCGCCTGTTCTAGGTTGACAATTCACCAATGTAAGTATAAAGAGGGGTTCCCATAGAGGTGGGAATGGCCACATGCAGGAACGCCCCGATTTGCAGGCTGCAATTCTACCCTTCTCTGAATTGACAAGACCAGAAAAAGACGTCTAAAAGACGGTCTGTGCTTAGTGTGTATATGGGGCGTACAGAAAAACCACACAGCACGAGTGAATAGGTTGTTTACATATTTGTTCATTCATCATAACACCGTTTTTATCTAGCGTGGACGGGCTCCCTGTTAGAAAGGGGAAACTCTTTTGACGCACCGCTGGTGAGCACCGCAGTTATTACGTGAGCTCGAGGACAGGGAATAAGACAGCTGGCGTTTGCAACACCGGACTAAACGCAACCGATAAAAACAGGATAGAGGAGGTCAGGACTGCAGCGGGGTTGATTTGGATCAAATTAGTTCGGTAAAAGAGGTGAGTTTGGGTTTTGCTTTGTAGTGAATTTTTTATAGTGTCAAATGCTCAACAATATAGACTAAGATAATATTGGCGCAAGTCATGTAAAGACAATAACGGAGCTATAACGGTTTGTTTAGGATATTATTAGCCCAGCCCAAGTCTATAATATGAGAATAATAGACAGACAAAACAGTTCCATTTTACAAACCAAGATTCTAAGTTTTAAGAACAACAGAGAGAAATGGATTGAACAATGTTGTAAATGTATAGTAATGGATTGAGCGTAGACATGAGTCATGTTTATCATTGATGTCCATTGTGTGAACAGTATAATTCTAAGTTATGTGTTTTAAACAGAATTCAAACCAAAGAAAGTTATGCTTTATGAATAAAAAGTTGTATAGTTTTGGGGTGGAAGACTGAGAGATGGGGTGTGGTCGTGGACATGTTCTGTAGATATAGCAGATGATCGGATCGAACCGTGCTTGATGGATATTTCAGGAGACTAAACAATGCTGTAGGCTTATTTTAATAACATATTCTCACTAAAGGAGAAACTATCTGAAATTCTACAATTGACTGCAATACTGCGTGCTATGCCAGAGGACAGCTTGTCCTCACTGAGTGCTTCTCCTGTGATATATATTCTTAATGCGAATTTAAATGACTTACATCTCATTTGGAAGTCTGACAGGATTCCCTTTACTTATACACAATTTCATAAGCCAAACTGTTTTTCCATCTACTGTAGAATCCATCATCATAGACCATGTGGGTTTTAGTTCAACAAGAGTGTGAGAACAAGTTTAACCTTTGTTAAAAGTAGATGTTTCTTTATTAAATGTCCCTTTCTCCACCTCACCAGATGTTAAAGCCTATGGTACCACTCTGAAAGGGAACACTGTAGCCTTACTGAACTGCAGGAGAAGAGCAGACAACATGTTTCCTGTGGAAAACGTGGCTATGCTTTAACCACTAGGCCATAAGCCAACAACCCTACAAGTAATCCAATTCAAAATGGCCTCCTTGGTCCCCCTCATGTCTTCTCCCTGCATAATCCTATAGGAATCTGTAGCAAGCCCACTAGTGACATTTATTATGAAACAGTATTTTGACTTTCCAATGCAGTCTTCTCTGGCGCAGGTTCTTTGGATGGTGTTGTGCTGAAAGAGCAGAAACCTGACCACCACCACCATTCAATGACATATCAAGTATATTTTCATCAGCCCATGGTCCAATAGCATCTCTTAGTTCATCCAGCCATACATGTTGTTCACAATCATATCCTATTCACATTGACAATTAGGATCGATAAGATGGCACAGCCAGAAGAGGACCGGCTACGCCTCAGAGCCGGGTTCCTCTCTAGGTTTCTTTCAAGGTTCCTCCTCTTTCTAAGGAGTTTTTCATGGCCACTGTGCTTCTACATCTGCATTGCTTGCTCTCTGGGGTTTTAGGCTCAGTTTCTGTATATCGGTTGTCTCAAGGACTTTGTGACAGCTGCCGGTTATATAAAAGGCTCTATAAATACATTTGATTGATTGATATTGATACCATCTTAAACAGCATGTCAACAAGTTTCTCTGTTCTCATTTCTGCTTCACATATCTTGTCGTGCAGGTCGATTGTTTCCTGCATATCCTTAAAAGACCAAATATGGGAATGGTAAGTCAATATGGTAATCCTGTCTCTTTACCATTCTCTCAGTGCTATGTGTAGCTACAGTATAGCTATAAGGATAAACGTATCCTATTCCATAATGACTGTATGATAATGATGCAAGGACAGAGGAGGTGTCAGATGAGAATCATTCATTCACTAGCAGCAGTCATCAGCCCTGGCGCGTCTGTTTGTTGTAATGGCAGTAGGCTAGTATAATGTGTCACTCTTCCCTCTGGTAACCTGGACATGCTATTGGCAGACACACAGAGAGAGCTCCAGAAGGCATATGACAGGACACCTTCTCTATCTTATACCTAGCCTCGGACTCCCAGGTTCCGCTCACGTAAGTCCAGTCAATAAGAGGAGATTTGCAAGGATGGCCCTGCTAGACTATCTAATATCAAAACCATGTCCAAGGATGGCCCTGCTAGACTATCTAGTATCAAAACCATGTCCAAGGATGGCCCTGCTAGATTATCTAGTATCAAAACCATGTCCAAGGATGGCCCTGCTAGACTATCTAGTATCAAAACCATGTCCAAGGATGGCCCTGCTAGACTATCTAGTATCAAAACCATGTCCAAGGATAGCCCTGCTAGACTATCTAATATCAAAACCATGTCCAAGGATGGCCCTGCTAGACTATCTAATATCAAAACCATGTCTAAGGATGGCCCTGCTAGACTATCTAGTATCAAAACCATGTCCAAGGATGGCCCTGCTAGACTATCTAGTATCAAAACCATGTCCAAGGATGGCCCTGCTAGACTATCTAGTATCAAAACCATGTCTGAGGATGGCCCTGCTAGACTATCTAGTATCAAAACCATGTCTAAGGATGGCCCTGCTAGACTATCTAGTATCAAAACCATGTCCAAGGATGGCCCTGCTAGACTATCTAGTATCAAAACCATGTCTAAGGATGGCCCTGCTAGACTATCTAGTATCAAAACTATGTCTAAGGATGGCCCTGCTAGACTATCTAGTATCAAAACCATGTCCAAGGATGGCCCTGCTAGACTATCTAATATCAAAACCATGTCTAAGGATGGCCCTGCTAGACTATCTAGTATCAAAACCATGTCCAAGGATGGCCCTGCTAGACTATCTAGTATCAAAACCATGTCCAAGGATGGCCCTGCTAGACTATCTAGTATCAAAACCATGTCTGAGGATGGCCCTGCTAGACTATCTAGTATCAAAACCATGTCCAAGGATGGCTCTGCTAGACTATCTAGTATCAAAACCATGTCGTTTTTGGTTCTGCTGGATCTGAGGGTTGGAGCATGGTATCAGCTACACCAGAGTAGTGGGTTTGATTCATACCGCTGTACATGGCCTCTGCACTCCACCACCCTAGCTGCATTGCCTTGGCAAGACAACCACAAGTTGGCCATAGTACAGACAGACTGGTGCCAAGGATAGTGCAGTATCTGGATGGAAGTAACGTGCAGCCAAGCACTGCTGTAGTTTAAGCTTTATCAACAAAAACGAATAGCTCTGGTAAGTCACTTGTATCATCTGAAGATAATGTGATTATCTATGTTCTACTACACTTATTTGCTGCCTGAACAGTCTGGTTGCTGAAAGGACCGTTGCTATGGGCCCATTGTTTTGGTCCTGTTGCTATGTGGGTGGGACCTCCCAGCTGTCCTGGGGAGTGATGATCTCTATGGTAGAGCTGTAGTAGGGCCACATCTTGAGCATGTGCAGTGGCCTCCCTGGCTGGCTGGATTTCTGGGTAGGAGACATTGGCTGTGTGCCTCAATGCAGCCGAAAGAATCTCCACAGAAACAGCAGCTGAACGGATATGTTTCTCAGATACAGGATAAGAAATACATGAACACTGGTATTTTCCACACTGCATGTTTGATTGAACTGCAGCCCTGGCGGCTGTATTGTATTTGCTTGTTTCTGTGTTGATTGGAGGCTTCTCTGAAGCCGTGTCAGACCCCTGCAGAGTGAGCAGGTCTGTGTGTGTGTAACCTGACTCCCTGTTCCTCCCTCCTACACACACTGCTGTTCTAGAGGGTGCAGCTGTAGACAGGGGAACAGACCGGTTTCAGCTGTCTGTCTGCCTGTCAGCCCTCTGCTCAGGGCAGGCTGGGACGCAGTGACTGCAGCCACAGCCCCTTCCTGCCCCATGTACACCCACACAGCCACTTCCTGCCCCATGTACACCCACACAGCCCCTTCCTGCCCCATGTACACCCACACAGCCACTTCCTGCCCCCTCTACACCCACACAGCCCCTTCCTGCCCCCTCTACACCCACACAGCCCCTTCCTGCCCCATGTACACCCACACAGCCACTTCCTGCCCCCTCTACACCCACACAGCCCCTTCCTGCCCCCTCTACACCCACACAGCCACTTCCTGCCCCCTTTACACCCACACAGCCCCTTCCTGCCCCATGTACACCCACACAGCCACTTCCTGCCCCCTCTACACCCACACATTCCGTCCTGCCCCCTGTACACCCACTTCCTGCCCCCTGCACACCCACACAACCCCTCAAAGGCCGTAACATTCTCCTACACAGCCCACATACACACCCAGGGCCCCTTATACGGCCCCCCACTCCCCTGTGACTTTAATTAACCCTGGGATAGGCCCAGAGTAATTCCTGGCCCAGAGTAATTCCTGGCCCAGAGTAATTCCTAGCCCTTCGTTCATTCTTCTGTGCCCAACTAGTTATACCCAGCATCCAGTTGGCTCAATCAACCCTTTTCCCCTCCTATGAAACTGATTGTTGTGAATAAGAATGTGTTCTTTAACAACTGACCCGATAAAGTTGATAAAACCCTCCTCTGAAACTGTGCCCCGGGCCATTGTTGTGATGAGGTTGATTAAAGGTAATGAATGTTCTTACAGGGGATCCGAGGCACAGTAACAGATGCTCCAGACTTTGATGCCAGTGCAGATGCTGAGACTCTCTACAATGCCATGAAAGGCATCGGTGAGTAACACTGTAGCTACACTTAGTGTCCACTGTAGGGCAGGGGTACGCTAGCCTGGTAAAACCAAACAGAACACTGCACATCTTTGTTTCAGTTTACTTCAGTTCTGTCTGGTTTATTAACCAGGCTAGAGACTCCAATACCAGTATTAACAACTGCTTAGAACAGGGCTGTCCAACCCTGTTCCTGGAGAGCTACCCTCCTGTAGGTTTTCACTCCAACCCTGTTCCTGGAGAGAGACCCTCCTGTAGGTTTTAACTCCAACCCTGTTCCTGGAGAGAGACCCTCCTGTAGGTTTTAACTCCAACCCTGTTCCTGGAGAGATACCCTCCTGTAGGTTTTAACTCCAACCCTGTTCCTGGACAGCTACCCTCCTGTAGGTTTTAACTCCAACCCTGTTCCTGGAGAGCTACCCTCCTGTAGGTTTTCACTCCAACCCTGTTCCTAGAGAGCTACCCTCCTGTAGATTTTAACTCCAACCCTGTTCCTAGAGAGCTACCCTCCTGTAGGTTTTCACTCCAACCCTGTTCCTAGAGAGCTACCCTCCTGTAGGTTTTAACTCCAACCCTGTTCCTCGAGATACCCTCCTGTAGGTTTTCACTCCAACCCTGTTCCTAGAGAGATACCCTCCTGTAGGTTTTAACTCCAACCCTGTTCCTGGAGAGCCACCCTCCTGTAGGTTTTAACTCCAACCCTGTTCCTCGAGAGATACCCTCCTGTAGGTTTACACTCCAACCCTGTTCCTAGAGAGATACCCTCCTGTAGGTTTTAACTCCAACCCTGTACCTAGAGAGCTACCCTCCTGTAGGTTTACACTCCAACCCTGTTCCTAGAGAGATACTCTCCTGTAGGTTTTCACTCCAACCCTGTTCCTAGAGAGATACCCTCCTGTAGGTTTTCACTCCAACCCTGTTCCTGGAGAGCCACCCTCCTGTAGGTTTTAACTCCAACCCTGTTCCTAGAGAGATACCCTCCTGTAGGTTTACACTCCAACCCTGTTCCTAGAGAGCTACCCTCCTGTAGGTTTTAACTCCAACCCTGTTCCTAGAGAGCTACCCTCCTGTAGGTTTACACTCCAACCCTGTTCCTAGAGAGATACTCTCCTGTAGGTTTTCACTCCAACCCTGTTCCTAGAGAGATACCCTCCTGTAGGTTTTCACTCCAACCCTGTTCCTGGAGAGCCACCCTCCTGTAGGTTTTAACTCCAACCCTGTTCCTAGAGAGATACCCTCCTGTAGGTTTACACTCCAACCCTGTTCCTAGAGAGCTACCCTCCTGTAGGTTTTAACTCCAACCCTGTTCCTAGAGAGCTACCCTCCTGTAGGTTTACACTCCAACCCTGTTCCTAGAGAGATACTCTCCTGTAGGTTTTCACTCCAACCCTGTTCCTAGAGAGATACCCTCCTGTAGGTTTTCACTCCAACCCTGTTCCTGGAGAGCCACCCTCCTGTAGGTTTTAACTCCAACCCTGTTCCTAGAGAGCTACCCTCCTGTAGGTTTTAACTCCAACCCTGTTCCTAGAGAGCTACCCTCCTGTAGGTTTTAACTCCAACCCTGTTCCTGGAGAGCTACCCTCCTGTAGGTTTACACTCCAACCCTGTTCCTCGAGAGCTACCCTCCTGTAGGTTTTCACTCCAACCCTGTTCCTAGAGAGCTACCCTCCTGTAGGTTTTCACTCCAACCCTGTTCCTGGAGAGCCACCCTCCTGTAGGTTTTAACTCCAACCCTGTTCCTAGAGAGCTACCCTCCTGTAGGTTTTAACTCCAACCCTGTTCCTCGAGAGATACCCTCCTGTAGGTTTACACTCCAACCCTGTTCCTAGAGAGATACTCTCCTGTAGGTTTTCACTCCAACCCTGTTCCTAGAGAGATACCCTCCTGTAGGTTTTCACTCCAACCCTGTTCCTGGAGAGCCACCCTCCTGTAGGTTTTAACTCCAACCCTGTTCCTAGAGAGCTACCCTCCTGTAGGTTTTAACTCCAACCCTGTTCCTAGAGAGATACCCTCCTGTAGGTTTTAACTCCAACCCTGTTCCTAGAGAGCTACCCTCCTGTAGGTTTTAACTCCAACCCTGTTCCTAGAGAGATATCATCCTGTAGGTTTTCACTCCAACCCTGTTCCTGGAGAGCTACCCTCCTGTAGGTTTTCACACTAACCCTGTTCCTAGAGAGCTACCCTCCTGTAGGTTTTAACTCCAACCCTATTCCTAGAGAGATACCCTCCTGTAGGTTTTCACTCCAACCCTGTTCCTGGAGAGCTACCGTCCTGTAGGTTTTCACTCCAACCCTGTTCCTGGAGAGCTACCCTCCTGTAGGTTTTCACACTAACCCTAATATAGCACACCTGATTCTAATAATTAGCTGGTTAATAAGAATCACATTAGTTACAACTGGGGTTGGAGCAATAATGTACAGGAGGGTAGCTCATAAAAACAGAATAGAATCATCCAATGCTGTAGCTCTCCAGGAACAGGGTTGGGCAGCTCTGGCTTAGAAAGTTCGAAGGTCAAATGTTGCTGATGATGTTACTGATGATCTTCCTCTGTTCTCTACAGGCAGCGACAAGGAGGCCATCTTGGATTTGGTCACTGGCAGAAGCAATGCTCAGAGACAGGAGATTGTACAGGCGTACAAGTCTAGCTATGGGAAGGTACAGGAACATCACATCATAACATCCAACATCACGTCTATCCTCACGTTTCTGTACCTTTCCAGAGCTGGACCTGGATTGCATAGAAATGACCGTTTGTGTTTTTTTTTTTGTATTTACATAAACATCACTATGTATCATTTGGTGTTGAATGCTTTGAGTATCCATTGGTTACTGTGACCCACTCTATGATCTATAGTTAATACCTGGTCAATACTGGGTCAGGTAAGTACCAGCTAAAACCACGGTGTAAAATAAAGCTTTACCACAAATTACACAATTCAGTGTGCCCATTTGTTAGAAGGTACAAAACATTCTTAGTTCAATTCCAGACATTAGCTAACATTTGTTTTGTGCTAACGTTAGCTAACAGTCTGGGAATGTAGTGTGCAGCGAACGTCAGTGTCCGTTTCGGTTCTAAACTTCCACTACAAATAATAATGTAACCGTGTAGGCTTTCTGTTACATCTAGTAGGAATAGCAAAGTCCTTTAAAGTTTGATTATTGTCCCTAAACTGCCACAGTTATACTTACAAAAATTAGCTGTTTGATGTTTCAACTGTAACATTTTTGGAATGTTTATTCAAATCGTTCATCAACTGAAATTGTTACTAGGTAACAGGTTCACCTCAAACAGAACCGTTGTTGAACTCACTCAGATATGATTTACTGAGCCTTCTGCACATTGTCTCACATAACATGACAGAATAACTTCATAACAGACATGTGTCTCTCACCAATTATGTTGAAATCTTTGAGGTAAGTTTTTCCAGTTCATTCGCTACTCACAATTCAGTGTGCTCACACCACGACGAGAGGGTAACTTCACAACAGACATGTCTCTCTTCCCCAGAACCTGATTGATGACCTGAAGTATGAGCTGACAGGGAAGTTTGAACGCCTCATCGTCAGTCTGATGAGACCCCAGGCCTACCATGACGCCAAAGAGATCCACGATGCCATCAAAGTGAGATTCTGTAGTAGAGATCCACGATGCCCTCAAAGTGAGATTCTGTAGTAGAGATCCACGATGCCCTCAAAGTGAGATTCTGTAGTAGAGATCCACGATGCCCTCAAAGTGAGATTCTGTAGCAGAGATCCACGATGCCATCAAATGATTATATTTAGGAAGTAAAAAGTTAAGAAATAGGAAAATTATAAGAATTGAGAATAGCCACATCAGACACCAACTGTTACACAGCCTTGTTAGTAACATGTGCCATTCTGTATTTAATGTAATGCTTTATTTCTAAGGGGGCAGGAACAGATGAGAAGTGCCTGATTGAAGTCTTGGCCTCCAGGAACAACCAACAGATACACAACCTTGTGGAGGCATACAAGGATGGTAAGATATATTTCTGCCTCCCATTAGAATAGATGGTAAGATATATTTCTTCCTCCCATTAGATGGTAAGATATATTTCCTACCTCCCAATAGATAGTAAGATATATTTCTGCCTCCCATTAGAATAGATGGTAAGATATATTTCTGCCTCCCATTAGAATAGATGGTAAGATATATTTCTGCCTCCCATTAGATGGTAAGATATATTTCCTACCTCCCATTAGATGGTAAGATATATTTCTTCCTCCCATTAGAGGGTAAGATATATTTCCTACCTCCCATTAGATGGTAAGATATATTTCTTCCTCCCATTAGATGGTAAGATATATTTCTGCCTCCCATTAGAATAGATAGTAAGATATATTTTCTACCTCCCATTAGATGGTAAGATATATTTTCTACCCCCCATTAGATGGTATGATATACAGTTGAAGTCAGAAGTTTACATACACTTAGGTTGGAGTCATTAAACCTCGTTTTTCAACCACTCCACAAATTTCTTGTTAACAAACTATAGTTTTGGCAAGTCGGTTAGGACATCTACTTTGTGCATGACACAAGTAATTTTTCCAACAATTATTTACAGACAGATTATTTCACTTATAATTCACTGTATCACAATTCCAGTGGGTCAGAAGTTTACATACACTAAGTTGTCTGTGCCTTTAAACAGCTTGGAAAATTCCAGAAAATTATGTCATGGCTTTAGAAGCTTCTGATAGGCTTATTGACATAATTTGAGTCAATTGGAGGTCTACCTGTGGATGTATTTCAAGGCCTACCTTCAAACTCAGTGCCTCTTTGCTTGATATCATGGGAAAATCAAAAGAAATCAGCCAAGACATCATAAAAAGAATTGTAGACCTCCACAAGTCTGGTTCATCCTTGGGAGCAATTTCCAAACGCCTGACGGTACCACGTTCATCTGTACAAACAATAGTACGCAAGTATAAACACCATGGGACCACGCAGCCGTCATACCGCTCAGGAAGGAGATGCGTTCTGTCTCCTAGAGATGAATGTACTTTGGTGCGAAAAGGGCAAATCAATCCCAGAACAACAGCAAAGGACCTTGTGAAGATGCTGGAGGAAACAGGTACAAAAGTATCTATATCCACAGTAAAACGAGTCCTATATCAACATAACCTGAAAGGCCGCTCAGCAAGGAAGAAGCCACTGCTCCAAAACCGCCATAAAAAAGCCAGACTACGGTTTGCAACTGCACATGGGGACAAAGATCGCACTTTTTGGAGAAATGTCCTCTGGTCTGATGAAACAAAAAGAGAACTGTTTGGCCATAATGACCATCATTATGTTTGGAGGAAAAAGGGGGATGCTTGCAAGCCGAAGAACACCATCCCAACCGTGAAGCATGGGGTGTGGCAGCATCATGTTGTGGGGGTGCTTTGCTGCAGGAGGGACTGGTGCACTTCACAAAATAGATGGCATCATGAGGATGGAAAATTATGTAGATATATTGAAGCAACATCTCAAGACATCAGTCAGGAAGTTAAAGCTTGGTCGCAAATGGGTCTTCCAAATAGACAATGACCCCAAGCATACACCCAAAGTTGTGGCAAAATGGCCTAAGGACAACAAAGTCGAGGTATTGGAGTGGCCATCACAAAGCCCTGACCTCAATCCTATAGACAATTTGTGGGCAGAACTGAAAAAGCATGTGCGAGCAAGGAGGTCTACAAACCTGGCTCAGTTATACCAGCTCTGTCAGGAGGAATGGGCCAAAATTCACCCAACGTATTGTGGGAAGCTTGTGGAAGTCTTCCTGAAACGTTTGACCCAAGTTAAACAATTTAAAGGCAATGCTACCAAATACAAATTGAGTGTATGTAAACTTCTGATCCACTGGGAATGTGATGAAAGAAATAAAAGCTGAAATAAATGATTCTCTCTACTATTATTCTGACATTTCACATTCTTAAAATAAAGTGGTGATCCTAACTAACCTAAGACAGGGAATTTTTTACTAAGATTCAAATGTCAGGAATTGTGAAAAACTGAGTTTAAATTTATTTGGCTAAAGTTTATGTAAACTTCCGACTTCAACTGTATTTCCTTCATCCCATTAGAAGCTGAATGTCCATCAATCAATTGATCTCGAACATCAGAACATGATTATAATGAGAGCAAAATGCCAAATACAGTTACAGTATGACATACTGTACACCATATAATAATAATAATACAACTTTTATAGCGCTTTCCATTACAATCTCAAAGTGCTTTAAGCAACAACAAACAAAAGAAAGACATGCAATTTTGAAAAACCCAAACAAATCGTTAATGGCCGATCATGGCAGGCAAGGTCGTTCATTAGTGGCTTGAGGCAGTCGGCACCAGGAGGAAGGCTCGAGGAGAGGCAGTTCAGAGGTGAAACAGAGGGGCGGGGATCACATCCAGGGGGTGTCAGACTGGTCCAAAGCCGTTCATCAGGGCACCTGATAAGGGCACCTTAAATAAAGGTTAAATAAATAAATGAAATAAACTACAGTATGAAATCCACCTGTATTCAGCTGACACACCAAATACAACTACAACATGACATAGGGCAAATACAGATGTAGCATTTTAATTTGATCACTATTTTGCTGCTGAACATTTTCCTGCAAAGCAGGAAATGCAAACTTGTAGTGTGACGTTTGTAATTTCCACTTGAATTCACATTTCCTGTTGCTTCAGTATTATTTTCCTGCTGTGAGTAACTGGTCAAATTAAGATTAGACATCTGTACAGCTACTGTATGACACATAACGAACACAGCATATTCCAGTCAAATCCTGGTTGTATTATTAACCGTCTGTGTTGTTACTTTCTTCAGCTTATGGCTCAGACATCGAGGAGGATATTACAGGAGACACGTCCGGACACTTTAAGAAGATGCTGGTTGTTTTACTCCAGGTTAGTTAATGCTATGCCAGTAGCCTGGTCAGGACACTTTAAGAAGATGCTGGTTGTTTTACTACAGGTTAGTTAATGCTATGGCAGTAGCCTGGTCAGGACACTTTAAGAAGATGCTGGTTGTTTTACTACAGGTTAGTTAATGCTATGGCAGTAGCCTGGTCAGGACACTTTAAGAAGATGCTGGTTGTTTTACTACAGGTTAGTTAATGCTATGCCAGTAGCCTGGTCAGGACACTTTAAGAAGATGCTGGTTGTTTTACTACAGGTTAGTTAATGCTATGCCAGTAGCCTGGTCAGGACACTTTAAGAAGATGCTGGTTGTTTTACTACAGGTTAGTTAATGCTATGGCAGTAGCCTGGTCCGGACACTTTAAGAAGATGCTGGTTGTTTTACTACAGGTTAGTTAATGCTATGCCAGTAGCCTGGTCAGGACACTTTAAGAAGATGCTGGTTGTTTTACTACAGGTTAGTTAATGCTATGGCAGTAGCCTGGTCAGGACACTTTAAGAAGATGCTGGTTGTTTTACTACAGGTTAGTTAATGCTATGCCAGTAGCCTGGTCAGGACACTTTAAGAAGATGCTGGTTGTTTTACTACAGGTTAGTTAATGCTATGGCAGTAGCCTGGTCAGGACACTTTAAGAAGATGCTGGTTGTTTTACTCCAGGTTAGTTAATGCTATGCCAGTAGCCATAGTGGATCTAATATGATTTTATTATTTGAAAGGCTGTCAATAGCTTGTTTTTTAGGTAGATTTTTTTTCCGTAAGTAGATATAACCAATCTGTTAACTAACTTGTTGTTGTCCTAACCAAAGCATTTGTGTAGCTGTTTAGTCAGACATTGTGTGTGTGTGTGTGTGTGTGTGTGTGTGTGTGTGTGTGTGTGTGTGTGTGTGTGTGTGTGTGTGTGTGCGTGCGTGCGTGCGTGCGTGCGTGCGTGCGTGCGTGCGTGCGTGCGTGCGTGCGTGCGTGCGTGCGTGCGTGCGTGTGTGTGTTTCCAGGGAACCAGAGATGAACCAGGAGTAGTGCATGCAGACCTAGTGGAGGAGGATGCTCAGGTGAGTGTTTAAAGCAGTAGAACACGTTCACCACAATACAAACCCACCAGCTGTTTCTTCCCTTCCCCTTCCTAACCCGATCAACTTCACTCCTTTCTACCTGTCTGTAACTATCCCTTTTCAACACTTTTCAACACTTTCAGGCGCTGTTTGCAGCCGGGGAGGAGCAGTGGGGCACAGAGGAGTCCATTTTCATTATGTTGCTGGGAAACCGTGGTGTCAACCACCTCCAGATGGGTGAGTATAACTCCGGGGTACATAAACATGAGGCTGAGAGCGACAACAGTATCATGACCTCAGCCTGACCAGAACACTGGCTATACATCCCAAATGGAACGCTACTCCCTACATAGTGCTCTGTCTATAACCCATAGATGTTAAAAGTAGTGCACTATGTAGGGAATAGGGTTCCATTTGGAACGCATCCATTATGACGTGAGTGTGACATTTACTTGTGTGAATCGGTCATTTCTTCTCACACCCACAACACACGGGGATCCTGGTTGTATCAGGCTGTTGAGTTATGTGTCTGTGGTCTGGTCTCAGTAGTTCACTGACTAGGATACCATGCCAGGGAATGACTCCGTTCTCTGTCTTCTTCCTGCAGTGTTTGATAAGTACCAGGAGATAGCAGAGAAGCCCATAGAGGACAGTATCAAGAGTGAGCTGTCTGGGGACTTTGAGAGACTCATGTTGGCTGTCGGTACGTGTTGACTCTTTCTGATAACACACATGAAGATCCTTCCGTCTGGTTAAAATCAGACTGAACCAAATTGAAATCAAATTGAAAACCGTTGAGATCACTCACCGTTGTTCAGTCTGGTTTAATCAGGCTAAAAGATCATACCTAGTCAAGTCATCCATGAACTCTTATTTCAACATGTCTGTCTTGTGCTCACTGTTTCCTACAGTCCAGTGCATCAGGAGTGTACCTATGTACTTTGCCAAGCGCCTCTACAAGTCTATGAAGGTAAACCTCAACGGTTTATTCTTCTTTCAGGCTCAGCTGCACTCATACCAACCTCACTCTGACCAACCTCAGTCATACCAACCTCAGTCATACCAACCTCAGTCATACCAACCTCACTCATACCAACCTCAGTCATACCAACCTCACTCATACCAACCTCACTCTGACCAACCTCAGTCATACCAACCTCAGTCATACCAACCTCAGTCATACCAACCTCACTCATACCAACCTCACTCTGACCAACCTCACTCTGACCAACCTCACTCATACCAACCTCACTCTGACCAACCTCAGTCATACCAACCTCAGTCATACCAACCTCAGTCATACCAACCTCACTCATACCAACCTCACTCTGACCAACCTCACTCATACCAACCTCACTCTGACCAACCTCACTCTGACCAACCTCACTCATACCAACCTCAGTCATACCAACCTCACTCATACCAACCTCAGTCATACCAACCTCACTCTGACCAACCTCACTCTGACCAACCTCACTCTGACCAACCTCAGTCATACCAACCTCAGTCATACCAACCTCAGTCATACCAACCTCAGTCATACCAACCTCAGTCATACCAACCTCACTCTGACCAACCTCAGTCATACCAACCTCAGTCATACCAACCTCACTCATACCAACCTCACTCATACCAACCTCACTCTGACCAACCTCACTCTGACCAACCTCAGTCATACCAACCTCAGTCATACCAACCTCACTCATACCAACCTCACTCATACCAACCTCACTCATACCAACCTCACTCATACCAACCTCAGTCATACCAACCTCACTCTGACCAACCTCACTCTGACCAACCTCAGTCATACCAACCTCAGTCATACCAACCTCAGTCATACCAACCTCAGTCATACCAACCTCAGTCATACCAACCTCACTCATACCAACCTCACTCTGACCAACCTCAGTCATACCAACCTCAGTCATACCAACCTCACTCATACCAACCTCACTCTGACCAACCTCACTCTGACCAACCTCACTCTGACCAACCTCACTCTAACCAACCTCACTCATACCAACATTCCATCTCTGTCTCTGTCTCTCTCTGTGTCTGTCTCTCTCTGTGTCTGTCTCTCTCTGTCACTGTCTCTCTCTGTCTCTGTCTCTCTCTGTGTCTGTCTTTCTGTCTTTGTCTCTCTCTGTGTCTGTCTTTCTCTGTCTCTGTCTCTATTTCTCTCTATTTCTTTATTTCTCTATCTCACCTCCCTCACTCTCTCTCCCCCCTCAATCTCTCCCTCTCTCTCCATCCCTCCTTCTCTCCAGGGTCTTGGTACGCAAGACAACACTCTGATCAGGATCATGATCTGTCGTTCTGAGATAGACATGCTGGATATCCGGGAGTGCTTCCGTATGTGTTATGAGAAGTCCCTGTACAACATGATCAAGGTGATACAACTTAACTTATCTTAAACCCATAGATGCTTTTATCCTATAGACTGTAACCTCTAGATGTTACAATGCCTTTTCTTTGAAGTTCCGTCTGGTCTTCTACCCAACAGGAAGACACATCAGGAGATTACAAGAGGACTCTGCTCGCCCTGTGTGGAGGAGATGATGAGTAAGTTAGTTATTGCTGATTGATAGAGCTCATCATTACTGTGTTTTGCAGTAATTCATGTACACCACTTGGGGGAGACATTGCACCATCTCAATTTATTCACATTTGGCAGATTTAATAATGCCTTTTCTGAGGAAACATTAAGCCAAAGCGTTGAAACCCAAAGCTTCCCTGAAAAGTGAGAGAATTTAGAATTAAATGTTGTCATAGTTCAGGAATGAGTCAGAGGAGAAATACTGTTAATATATAACTCTCAAAGGGCAAGCCTGAAGGGGTGCATGTCACTCATTGTCATGCCAACATGATGTTTGGCTTGACAAGGACAGCAATGAAGTTGGCAAGAGTACAAACAGACCTGTGACCAGGTTAGTGTAGGCTCGGGCTACAGCTGGGTTGTTCCAACAATTCAATTCTGACTTGGTTAAAAATAAACTTTTGAATTTACATTCTTTCATAAAGAGCACACGTTCAATTTAATAAAAAAACATGTTTTCCCATCTCAAGAAGTAAAAATAAATAAATGACTATTCAGTGCCAAATATAGCAACAGGGCTGACCGTGACATAGCTGACCGTAACAGGGTTGATGATTTCATCTTAAAATCCGCCATAAATCCCCTTGTGACAGGGGGATTGGGAGCTTGTTGTGTGCAACACGGAGTAGCAATTCAATTCAAGCGTCACAACAACAACAAAAAAATGAAATTGCTAAAACTTTTCTATCTGGGTATTGGATGACGTGGATTATGAATCACTAATCAGATGAAATAAATCATGATCTCCAGAAAGGACTTGGGCTTCACGATGATGGTGTGACTTAATTTAATGGGTTAAAATCTTCCTAGAAGTCACTCAGGGTTGATAGAGGCACATGTCAAAATGCTGAATTTTGTTACTTTATCAAGCCTTTACTCATATAAAAAAAAGGGATTTATTCAATTCTCCATGTGGTCTATATTATTAAAGGGCTCTTCATTTAATATAGCAGTTTTTTTATTTTTTATTCAATGGTGCACAATTTTTACTTAAAATATCAAAGGGAAGCAAAAGGCAGTCATTTCATGGAACGACCTACGACCTGGCTACTTTAGTGACCTATTATCAGGAGAGGAAACAAAGGAAAGGAACATGATGTCATGTTGAATGTGTCAGATCTCAGAATAGCATATTTTGTCTAGGAAATTACCCCAGTCGGTTTTCTTTGGATATGTTGGGGGGGGGGGGGGGGTCAAGGGGGGGTTAGCTCTTGTTTTGTTGTTGGGGGGGTCAAGGGGGGGTTAGCTCAGTTTTGTTGTTGGGGGGGTGGGGGGGGGTCAGGGTTAGCTCTGGTTTTGTTGTTGGGGGGGGTCAGGGTTAGCTCTGGTTTTGTTGTTGGGGGGGGGTCAGGGTTAGCTCTGGTTTTGTTTTTGGGGGGGGGTCAGGGTTAGCTCTGGTTTTGCTGTTGGGAGGGTCAGGGTTAGCTCTGGTTTTGTTTTTGGGGAGGTCAGGGTTAGCTCTGGTTTTGCTGTTGGGAGGGTCAGGGTTAGCTCTGGTTTTGTTTTTGGGGAGGTCAGGGTTAGCTCTGGTTTTGTTGTTGGGGGGGTCAGGGTTAGCTCTGGTTTTGTTGTTGGGGGGGTCAGGGTTAGCTCTGTTTTTGTTGTTGGGGGGGTCAGGGTTAGCTCTGGTTTTGTTGTTGGGGGGGTTGGGGCTGTGGCGGTCATGAAATTTCGTCAGCCGGTGATTGTCAAGCAAATAACAGTCGGTCTCAGTAATTGACCTGTTAATTAACAGAAACACATTTAGCATCTCCTGGCTTCCACACACAGCCTACAAGCCACTGAGGCTGCCCTTTGGAACATCTACATTTGAAAAAAGTCTAATAAATCCATGTAATATAGCCTACAGCATCACAATAAATCCATTGTTTATTTTAGACAGGTCAAAAGAAACATGATATGAAGAAAACGTAGTCTATTTCAGAAGAACAGAATAGCATACTCTGAGTTGTCCTTATGTTAAGCCCTGATCTGGCTATGCATACGGCTGTGGGCTACTCTAGTTCATTTAGCAGACAAGATTTGTTTACAATTCCGTGGCATTATTTTATATTATTTAATAGTATGAAGAATGCAATATAATATTAGGAAAGTTGAGAAATAAATATAGCAGGCCTAGCCTATAGAAAGCTGATGGGATCCTCCTCTTTTTAATAGAGGCCATCACTCTGTTTTCTCGTGCAATTGCAGAGCCTATAGAAATGTTGCGGAACATGAGCTCATGGGCTCTCATGAAGTGTTTGATTAGATTTTCCATTACATTTGCATTGATGTCAGAGGGATTAGAGGGACACTAGAGGGCTGAGTACAAGGCAGTGATCAAGTTTAGTTGCCTACTTATGACCATCAGCAGCATCAGAGCTTGGAGAAGCCTAATTACGGTCACGTGGAATTTGACTGCCTTCATGACTCGGTAATACGGTCACCGCAACAGCCCTAGTCAGGGTTAGCTCTGTGGTTTTGTTGTTGGGGGTGTTATGTTGACTCATGGTTAGATTCAATTAGACACATTGTATTATTACAGTGTCTTTTATCTTCAGGATGCCCAGCCCAGATGGGCTTATAAACCGCTGTCTGTTTTTGTGATTCACTGTGTTCCGTACTCCTTGACTCATTGGTCTATAATTGGTCATTGCAGCCTAGCAGGAGAGTTCTTCCCAGAGGCAGCTCAGCTAGCCTACAAGATGTGGGAAACAAGTGCCATGACCAAAGTTCAGGTTCGGCCCTCTGCCCTCTGCCGTCTACTCACACATAACAAATGGCACTCTATTCCCCCCCATTCCAGCTGTGTCCTAAATGGCCCTATGTAGTGCACTAATTGAGCTCTGATCAAAACTAGTGCACTTTATAGGGTTCCATTTGGCACACATATTTTTTTGCTCGTTTTGGCCCTCAAAAACAGCACACTATATTGGGTGCCATTTCAGAGTTGCTTATAGTATAGATTGCATGTTTCTTCTGGCTCTGCCATGCATCTCATTACCTTTACAAGGATCTCTTCCCTGGCTGTGGCCCCTCAACCCGTGCTGATAACTCTACCATCTCTTCCCTTGCTGTGGCCCCTCAACCTCCCCTCACAACATTTCACTAATTACACTGTTGAAATACAGACAGTTCCTGTTACAATGATCCTGTGCAGACATGGACACACAGACACACAGACACGCACACACATACTCTGATTCAGTTGTTTTCCAGGCCTCCCTCCAGGACTTCTGATCATAAACTAAACAATAGTGATAGAAGATTAATTGATATTTGGTTTCCGTGACAACACTCAGTCTGAGATTGTTCCTGGACTGCACATCTGTGCATGTTTGCTGCTCTGACCCTTTGAAGTCTGTCCTGTCTGTCTGGCTGTCTGTCTGGCTGGTTGGCTGTCTCGCTGTGTGTGTCTGTGTGTGTGTACTATATCTGATTTGACCCCTGCCCCCTCTCATCCTCTCTTCTTCAGCTCAGACCAACCATCCGTCCTGCCAGTGATTTTGACCCGGCTGATGATGCTCAGAACCTGAGGAAAGCCATGAAAGGCTTTGGTACTTCACTCTAACCGTGTTAATGACATTGTTGTTGTTCATACATCATAGGATATTGTATTAAACATATATGTGGAAGTGTTTGATAAAAACAGGTATTTATAACCATTGTTCCCGTCATGTCTTCAGGCACAGATGAAGACGTCATCATTAACATTGTGGCTAACAGGAGCAACGAGCAGAGACAGGAGATCAGACAGGCCTTTAAGTCCATCCTCGGCAGGGTAAGACAGACATCCCCCGACACTCGCGCTTTACACTGTACCGTGAAACCCACCGTATCCAAAACTCAATCTGTTTGCTGGAATGTGATGACGTCATTCCAGTGAGTGGGTGATGCACAGCAGCCATTTTGTGCCAGTAGTTCCACACATGGGCTACAGATGTACACAGGATAAGATGGTCAACTGTTCTGTGTGTTAACTATGACCTCTCCTATAGGACCTGATGAAGGATCTGAAGTCTGAGCTCTCTAAGAACCTGGAGAGGCTGATTATCGGCCTGATGCTGACACCCGCTGAGTTTGACGCCAAGATGATGAGGAAAGCGATGGAGGTAGGAGGAGGTGGCGGTCAATGTATATAATATATAGAAATGTATAGAGACACTGAATGTTTGTGGAGATGGTGGATCTCTCAGTGTGATACATATCTAGTAGACAAGTCTTAGTATGAGATAACATTGTCTGTTCTGTGTGATACATATCTAGTAGACAAGTCTTAGTATGAGATAACATTGTCTGTTCTGTGTGATACATATCTAGTAGACAAGTCTTAGTATGAGATAACATTGTCTGTTCTGTGTGATACATATTTAGTATGTTCCGCAGACAAGGGACAGCCTACAGATTCTTTCTCCAGTGGGTGGATTGATGTTTGAGACCGATATGACAAACTATGAATTTAAAAAAAAATATGCCTTTCGACAAGAACAGGAGAGGAGAGGAGAGAGAGAGAGAGAGAGAGAGAGAGAGAGAGAGAGAGAGAGAGAGAGAATATATAGACATAATATGGCATTTGAAATAAAACTTCTGTGAGTGTAATGTTTACTGTTCATTTGTATTGTTTATTTCACTTTTGTTTATTATCTATCTATTATCTCTCTCTCACTTACTTTGGCAATGTTGATAAGAGAGAGAGAGAGAGGGAGAGAGAGAGAGAGAGAGAGAGAGGGAGAGAGAGGGAGAGAGAGAGAGAGGGAGAGAGAGAGAGAGCGAGAGAGAGGGAGAAAGAGAGAGGGAGAGAGAGAGAGCGAGAGATAGAGAGAGGAGAGAGAGAGAGAGAGAGAGAGAGAGAGAGAGAGAGAGAGAGAGAGAGAGAGAGAGAGAGAGAGAGAGAGAGAGAGAGAGAGAGAGACCCATTATTGAGTCAGACTGGCAGACACAGTGTTGACCAAGGTAGGGGTTTCCGTGTTGACTAAATCCAAAGATTCTCAAATGTAAATCCCAGCATTTAGAATACATGCAATGTTTGTCTGCTCAAACAAACCAGAATGACAACATCTCATTCCTATTCCGGGAGTCACACTAATTATTTCCATATTTTGCCAGGGGGCGGGGACAGACGAACATTCTCTGATTGAGATCCTGGTAACCAGGAGCAACGGGGAGATCCATGCCATGAACGCTGCCTACCGGGCTGGTGAGGCCTATAGCACACTCCATAATAATAATAATAGCCCTCTAGTCTGTGTTATAAGCAGTGGTTGTTGCCACACAGGCCATCACTGTTAAATAGTCACCACTAGCCAGCCTCCACCAAGTACACGCCATCCTATATAACTACTGCTGTACATACCTTTTCTATTCATATGCTGTCTATACACACCATCCTATATAACTACTGCTGTACATACCTTTTCTATTCATATACTGTCTATACACATCATCCTATATAACTACTGTCTATACACACCATCCTATATAACTACTGCTGTACATACCTTTTCTATTCATATGCTGTCTATACACATCATCCTATATAACTACTGTCCATACTGTCTATATACACCATCCTATATAACTACTGTCTATACACACCATCCTATATAACTACTGCTGTACATACCTTTTCTATTCATATGCTGTCTATACACACCATGCTATATAACTACTGTCTATACACATCATCCTATATAACTACTGCTGTACATACCTTTTCTATTCATATACTGTCTATACACATCATCCTATATAACTACTGTCTATACACATCATCCTATATAACTACTGCTGTACATACCTTTTCTATTCATATACTGTCTATACACATCATCCTATATAACTACTGTCCATACTGTCTATATACACCATCCTATATAACTACTGTCTATACACATCATCCTATATAACTACTGTCCATACTGTCTATATACACCATCCTATATAACTACTGCTGTACATACCTTTTCTATTCATATGCTGTCTATACACACCATCCTATATAACTACTGTCTATACACATCATCCTATATAACTACTGTCTATACACACCATCCTATATAACTACTGTCCATACTGTCTATATACACCATCCTATATAACTACTGTCTATACACACACCATCCTATATAACTACTGTCCATACTGTCTATACACACCATCCTATATAACTACTGTCTATACACATCATCCTATATAACTACTGTCTATACACACCATCCTATATAACTACTGTCCATACTGTCTATACACATCATCCTATATAACTACTGTCTATACACATCATCCTATATAACTACTGTCTATACACACCATCCTATATAACTACTGTCTATACACACCATCCTATATAACTACTGTCCATACTGTCTATATACACCATCCTATATAACTACTGTCTATACACACCATCCTATATAACTACTGTCTATACTGTCTATACACACCATCCTATATAACTACTGTCTATACACACCATCCTATATAACTACTGTCTATACACACCATCCTATATAACTACTGTCCATACTGTCTATACACACCATCCTATATAACTACTGTCTATACTCATCATCCTATATAACTACTGTCTATACTCACCATCCTATATAACTACTGTCCATACTGTCTATATACACCATTATATACATACAGTATTTATTGATATTGCAGCTCGTTCTGATATTTCTTAATTTCTTTCTTTTAATTCTGGGGGTATTAGTGTGTATTGTTTTGTGTTGCTAGGTACTGTATTACTGCACTGTTGGAGCTAGAAACACAAGCATTATATATTACTGTACTGTTGGAGCTAGAAACACAAGCATTATATATTACTGTACTGTTGGAGCTAGAAACACAAGCATTAGATATTACTGTACTGTTGGAGCTAGAAACACAAGCATTATATATTACTGTACTGTTGGAGCTAGAAACACAAGCATTATATATTACTGTACTGTTGGAGCTAGAAACACAAGCATTAGATATTACTGTTGGAGCTAGAAACACAAGCATTATATATTACTGTACTGTTGGAGCTAGAAACACAAGCATTAGATATTACTGTACTGTTGGAGCTAGAAACACAAGCATTACATATTACTGTACTGTTGGAGCTAGAAACACAATCATTAGATATTACTGTACTGTTGGAGCTAGAAACACAAGCATTATATATTACTGTACTGTTGGAGCTAGAAACACAAGCATTATATATTACTGTACTGTTGGAGCTAGAAACACAAGCATTATATATTACTGTACTGTTGGAGCTAGAAACACAAGCATTATATATTACTGTACTGTTGGAGCTAGAAACACAAGCATTATGTATTACTGTACTGTTGGAGCTAGAAACACAAGCATTAGGTATTACTGTACTGTTGGAGCTAGAAACACAAGCATTATATATTACTGTACTGTTGGAGCTAGAAACACAAGCATTATGTATTACTGTACTGTTGGAGCTAGAAACACAAGCATTATATATTACTGTACTGTTGGAGCTAGAAACACAAGCATTATATATTACTGTACTGTTGGAGCTAGAAACACAAGCATTATGTATTACTGCACTGTTGGAGCTAGAAACACAAGCATTAGATATTACTGTTGGAGCTAGAAACACAAGCATTATATATTACTGTACTGTTGGAGCTAGAAACACAAGCATTACATATTACTGTACTGTTGGAGCTAGAAACACAAGCATTAGGTATTACTGTACTGTTGGAGCTAGAAACACAAGCATTATGTATTACTGCACTGTTGGAGCTAGAAACACAAGCATTATGTATTACTGTACTGTTGGAGCTAGAAACACAAGCATTATGTATTACTGTACTGTTGGAGCTAGAAACACAAGCATTAGGTATTACTGTTGGAGCTAGAAACACAAGCATTAGATATTACTGTACTGTTGGAGCTAGAAACACAAACATTATATATTACTGTACTGTTGGAGCTAGAAACACAAGCATTATGTATTACTGTACTGTTGGAGCTAGAAACACAAGCATTAGATATTACTGTTGGAGCTAGAAACACAAGCATTAGGTATTACTGCGCTGTTGGAGCTAGAAACACAAGCATTAGATATTACTGTTGGAGCTAGAAACACAAGCATTATATATTACTGTACTGTTGGAGCTAGAAACACAAGCATTATGTATTACTGTACTGTTGGAGCTAGAAACACAAACATTATATATTACTGTACTGTTGGAGCTAGAAACACAAGCATTATGTATTACTGTACTGTTGGAGCTAGAAACACAAGCATTACATATTACTGTACTGTTGGAGCTAGAAACACAAGCATTACATATTACTGTACTGTTGGAGCTAGAATACAAATCCATTTTTTCTGTACCTGCAACAACATCTGCAAAATATGTGTACGCGTCAAATAAAAAATATCATTTTATTTGTTCTTTCACCTGTGGTACCTATTGTTGCCTTTAGGGGGAGCCAGTTGTTCTGGTAGCTGTTACTAAACCATAACCCGCTGAAGCGCTGATCGTTACTGTAGCTATAAACACCTATGATGCATGAATAATAACCATGTATTGACCTTGGTCTGATGTCTTGCAGGCTATAAGAAGAGCATGGAAGAAGCTATCCAGTCGGACACCTCAGGACGCTTCAGTCAGATCCTCACATCGCTGGTGCAGGTAACGTTTATTTCCTCATACGTCTACAAAACAAAGGGACATAATATGGCCGTCCATATCTATTCTATAGGACTGAGTGAAGTCTTATCTACATTGAAAAAAATACCTGTCGTGCTCTTCCTCCCCTCAGGGGGCGAGAGAGCAGGGTCCAGCCGACTGTGACAGAGCACTGGTGGACGCCCAGGTGAGTACATCATGCAACATGACTCGCGCTCGTTCCATTTTCAATGGGGTTTATTGTGGAATATTGTTGATGCTCTTTTCAGGAACTGGCCGATGCCTGTAACGAAGACTCTGACGACATGGAGATTAAGTTCATGAGTATCCTCTGTACCAGGAGCTTCCCACATCTCAGGAGAGGTACCAGGGAAACACTGTTTTATCACTACTGACCACATCTCAGGAGAGTTACCAGAGAAACACTGTTTATCACTACTGACCACATCTCAGGAGAGTTACCAGAGAAACACTGTTTATCACTACTGACCTCATCTCAGAGAGGTACCAGAGAAACACTGTTTATCACTACTGACCACATCTCAGGAGAGTTACCAGGGAAACACTGTTTATCACTACTGACCTCATCTCAGGAGAGTTACCAGAGAAACACTGTTTATCACTACTGACCACATCTCAGGAGAGGTACCAGAGAAACACTGTTTATCACTACTGACCACATCTCAGAGAGGTACCAGAGAAACACTGTTTATCACTACTGACCTCATCTCAGGAGAGGTACCAGAGAAACACTGTTAATCACTACTGACCTCATCTCAGAGAGGTACCAGAGAAACACTGTTTATCACTACTGACCACATCTCAGGAGAGGTACCAGAGAAACACTGTTTATCACTACTGACCTCATCTCAGAGAGGTACCAGAGAAACACTGTTTATCACTACTGACCACATCTCAGGAGAGGTACCAGAGAAACACTGTTTATCACTACTGACCACATCTCAGGAGAGGTACCAGAGAAACACTGTTAATCACTACTGACCTCATCTCAGGAGAGTTACCAGAGAAACACTGTTTATCACTACTGACCTCATCTCAGGAGAGTTACCAGAGAAACAATGTTTATCACTACTGACCACATCTCAGGAGAGTTACCAGAGAAACACTGTTTATCACTACTGACCTCATCTCAGGAGAGGTACCAGAGAAACACTGTTAATCACTACTGACCTCATCTCAGGAGAGTTACCAGAGAAACACTGTTTATCACTACTGACCTCATCTCAGGAGAGGTACCAGAGAAACAATGTTTATCACTACTGACCTCATCTCAGAGAGGTACCAGAGAAACACTGTTTATCACTACTGACCTCATCTCAGAGAGGTACCAGAGAAACACTGTTTATCACTACTGACCTCATCTCAGGAGAGGTACCAGAGAAACACTGTTTATCACTACTGACCTCATCTCAGAGAGGTACCAGAGAAACACTGTTTATCACTACTGACCTCATCTCAGAGAGGTACCAGAGAAACACTGTTTATCACTACTGACCACATCTCAGGAGAGTTACCAGAGAAACACTGTTTATCACTACTGACCTCATCTCAGGAGAGGTACCAGAGAAACACTGTTAATCACTACTGACCTCATCTCAGGAGAGTTACCAGAGAAACACTGTTTATCACTACTGACCTCATCTCAGGAGAGGTACCAGAGAAACACTGTTAATCACTACTGACCTCATCTCAGAGAGGTACCAGAGAAACACTGTTTATCACTACTGACCACATCTCAAAGAGTTACCAGAGAAACACTGTTTATCACTACTGACCTCATCTCAGGAGAGTTACCAGAGAAACACTGTTTATCACTACTGACCACATCTCAGAGAGTTACCAGAGAAACACTGTTTATCACTACTGACCTCATCTCAGGAGAGTTACCAGAGAAACACTGTTTATCACTACTGACCACATCTCAAAGAGGTACCAGAGAAACACTGTTTATCACTACTGACCAGATCTCAGGAGAGTTACCAGAGAAATACTGTTTATCACTACTGACCTCATCTCAGGAGAGTTACCAGAGAAACACTGTTTATCACTACTGACCACATCTCAGAGAGGTACCAGAGAAACACTGTTTATCACTACTGACCTCATCTCAGAGAGTTACCAGAGAAACACTGTTTATCACTACTGACCTCATCTCAGAGAGGTACCAGAGAAACACTGTTTATCACTACTGACCACATCTCAGGAGAGGTACCAGAGAAACACTGTTTTAGCACTAATGCGGTATTAGATAGACATATTATTGGGTATACAAGCCTCAATATCTGGCTTTTACGATCGATGATTGGCATGTCATTTCTGTTTTTCAGTGTTCCAAGAGTTTGTCCGATGCAGCAATAAGGACATTGAACAGATCATCAAGAAGGAGATGTCTGGAGACGTGAAACAGGCCATGTATGGCATAGGTAAGGATTGTTGTGCATAGACTGCTTACTTACGTACTTACCTATTTAGGCCCTTGACTCCAGGGTGGAGTATAGGCCATTGAGGCTGTTGACAAATTACATCTTACAGGTTTGGGTATTGTAATATTTCATTTTTTGTTGACCTATCATATCTCTCTTTCTCTCTGCAGTTCGGAGTGTAAAGAACCAGCCTAGTTACTTTGCTGAGCGCCTGTACAAAGCCATGAAGGTAGGTCTATTTTGTCTTCTGTTACAAAATGGCTCCCATTGCAGTCCCGCTATATTTCACTGGCCTGTGGATAGCTAGCTGAATGCAGTTTTTACTAGGCTAGCTGTTAGTACTAGCAGGGGATGGATTCTCTGAGCAGTTCATGTTGTTGTTTATGTCTACCTGGTAGGCTATGTACTATGTGTTCTGTATTGTGGTTTTATTGTGTTTGTTATTGTGTTTTTTATTGTGTTTTGTGTTGTGGGTTTTGTTTTGTGTTGTGTTTTGTTTTGTGTTTGTTTTGTATTGTGTTTTGTAATGTGATTGTTTTGTATTATGTTTTGTGTTTGTATTGTGTTTTGTGTTGTGTTTTGTGTTGTGTGTGTTGTGTTATGTATTGTGTTTTGTGTTTGTTTTGTATTGTGTTTTGTATTGTGTTTGTTTGGTATTATGTTTTGTGTTTGTATGTGTTTTGTGCTGTGTTTTGTGTTGTGTTTTGTGTTGTGTTTTGTTTGTTATTGTGTTTTTTATTGTAGTTTGTATTGTGTTTTGTGTTGTGGTGGGTTTTGTATTGTGTTTTGTATTGTGTTTTGTGTTGTGTTGTGGGTTTTGTGTTTTGTGTTGTGTTGTGTTTGTTTTGTATTGTGATTGTTTTGTGTTTGTATTGTTTTTGTGTTGTGTTTTGTGTTGTTTTGTGTTGTGTGTTGTATTTTGTTGTGTATTGTATTGTGTTTTTTGTTTGTGTTGTGTTGTGTTTTGTGTTTGTTTTGTATTATGTTTTGTATTGCGTTTTGTGTTGTGTTTGTTTTGTAATGTGATTGTTTTGTATTATGTTTGTGTTTGTATTGTGTTTTGTATTGTGTGTTGTGTATTGTGTGTTGTGTTGTGTTTTGTATTGTGTGTTGTGTTTTGTGCTGTGTTTTGTATTGTGTTTTGTGTTGTGTTTTTTATTGTTTGTATTTTGTTGTGTTTTGTGTGTGTTTTTATTGTGTTTGTTATTGTGTTTGTTATTGTGTTTAGTATTGTGTTTTTTATTGTAGTTTGTATTGTGTTTTGTGTTGTGGTGGTTTTTGTATTGGGTTTTGTGTTGTGGTGGGTTTTGTATTGTGTTTGGTGTTGTGTTTTGTGTTGGGTTTTGTGTTGTGGGTTTTGTGTTTGTGTGTTGTGTTTTGTGTTGTGTTTGTATTAAGTGTTGTGTTTTGTATTGTGATTGTTTTGTGTTTGTATTGTGTTTTGTGTTGTGTTTCTGTTGTGTTTTGTGTTTGTTTTGTATTATGTATTGTGTTTTGTGTTGTGTTTGTTTTGTATTGTGTTTGTTTTGTATTATGTTTTGTGTTTGTATTGTGTGTTGTGTTTGTGTTGTGTTTGTTTTTTATTATCTATTGTGTTTTGTGTTGTGTTTGTTTTGTATTGTGTTTGTTTTGTATTATGTTTTGTGTTTGTATTGTGTGTTGTGTTTTGTGTTGTGTTTGTTTGGACCCCAGAAAGAGTATAGATGTTGATACATCAACAGTGAATACTAGGGATCCAGCTATATGGATAACCATGTCGCTCTTTCCTCTCTGCAGGGTATGGGCACAGACGACAGGGCTCTCATCCGCATCATGGTCTCACGCAGCGAAGTCGACCTTTTCAATATTCGCAAAGAGTTCAAGGAGACTCACGACTGCTCTCTCCATGAATTCATCCAGGTAGAAACTATGGTTGTAAGTTTTTATATTTTACATGGCGATTAACACACTGCTGTCTACTGTCTGCTGTGCTTTACATGTCCCTTTACTTGTCCCTGTACCCTCGCACTGTCTGGTGTGTGCGTGCGTGCGTCTGTCTGTCTGTCTGTCTGTCTGTCTGTCTGTCTGTCTGTCTGTCTGTCTGTCTGTCTGTCTGTCTTGTTTTCTGTCGTACCACTCCGCTGCACATCCTCTTTTGGTCGAGACGGGTGGAACGGGGAACGGTTCTCTATAGCTTCCTGTGTTGGGTGGGGCTTTTGGCGCTGCGGCTGCCAAAATACAGCTGTTTAGGAATTTCCCCAGCATGCTCGACTTCCTCTATGTAAGCCGCCAAGCGTGATTGGCTAGGAGATGCCGAGGCAGGAAGTGCCTCAATAACAGATCTATACTGGCTCTCACATGTAAAAAAAATAAAAAACACAAAAAAAGAAGAAAAAAAAACTGGGTCGTGTACTAAATGTCACCCTATACCCTATGTAGTGCACAACCCTATGGGTCCTGGAGAGAATAGGGTTCCATTTGGGACACTCACCCCAGTAATAACTTCTGCAGGATAGGGTGGCCTTTTAATAATGTCTATGATATTAGCTTTGTCCCAGAGGAGGAAGTGATAATGGTGCCGGAGGGGACGGCCGCCATTTTCCGGCCTCCTAACCAACTGTGCTATTTTGTTAGGTTTTTTTGCATTGTTTTTAACTCATTTTTGTACATAATGTTGCTGCTACCGTCTCTTATGACCCGAAAAGAGCTTCTGGACATCGGATGTGAGCAAGACCTTCAAACAGGTCAACATTCACAAAGCCGTAGGGCCAGAAGGATTACCAGCATGTGTACTGAAAGCATGCGCGGACCAACTGGCAAGTGTCTTCACTGACATTTTCAACCTGTCCCTGACCGAGTCTGTAATACCAACATGTTTCAAGAAGACCACCGTAGTCCCTGTGCCTAAGAAGAACGCAAAGGTAATCTGCCTAAATGATTAACGCCCCGTAGCACTCACGTCAGTAGCCATGAAATGCTTTGAAAGGCTGGTCATGGCTCCCATCAACACCATCATGCCGGAAACCCTAGGCCCACTCCAATTTGCATACCGCCCCAACAGATCAACAGATGATGCAATCTCAATTGCACTCCACACTGTCCTTTCCCACCTGGACAAAAGGAACACCTATGTGAGAATGCTGTTCATTGACTACAGCTCAGCGTTCAACACCATAGTGCCCACAAAGCTCATCACTAAGCTAAGGACTCTGAGACTAAATACCTCCCTCTGCAACTGGATCCTGGACTTCCTGACGGGCCGCCCCCAGGTGGTAAGGGTAGGCAACAACATATCTGCCACACTGATCCTTAACACGGGGCCCCTCAGGGGTGCGTGCTTAGTCCCCTCCTGTACTCCCCGTTCACCCACGACTGCGTGGCCGCGCACGACTCCAACACCATCATTAAGTTTGCTGACGACACAACGGTGGTAGGCCTGATCACCGACATCGATGAGACAGCCTATAGGGAAGAGGTCAGAGACCTGGCAGTGTGGTGCCAGGACAACAACCTCTCTCTCAATGTGTGCAAGACAAAGGAGCTGATCGTGGACTATAGGAAAAGGAGTGCCGAACAGGACCCCATTAACATCGACGGGGCTGTAGTGGAGCAGGTTGAGAGCTGCAAGTCCCTTGGTGTCCACATCTCCAACAAACTAACATCGTGAAGAGGGCACGACAAAACCTTTTCCCCCTCAGGAGACTGAAAAGATTTGGCATGGGTCCCCAGAGCCTCAGAAAGTTCTACAGTTGCACCATCGAGAGCATCCTGACCGGTTGCATCACCGCCTGGTATGGCAACTGCTCGGCATCTGACCATAAGGCGTTACAGAGGGTAGTGCGTACGGCCCAGTACATTACTTGGGACCAAGCTTCCTGCCATCCAGGACCTATATTATAGGTGGTGTCAGATGAAGGCCCCAAAAATTGTCAGAGACTCCAGCCACCCCAGTCATAGACTGTTCTCTCTACTACCGCACGGGAAGCGGTACCGGAGCGCCAAATCTAGGACCAAAAGACTCCTTAACAGCTTCTACCCTCAAGCCATTAGACTGCTGAACAATTAATCAAATGGCCACCCAGACTATTTACATTGCCCCCCCCCCCCCACCCCACACACTCTGTTTTTACACTGCTGCTCCTCGCTGTTTATTATCTATGCATAGTCACTTTACAAATTATCTCATCTAACCTGTACCCCCGGACATTGACTCGGTACCGGTACCCCATGTATATAGCCTCGTCATTGTTATGCAATTATCTTGTGTTACTTTTAGATTTTATTAGATATTTTTACTTTAGTTTATTTAGTATATATTGAACTGCATTGTTAGTTAAGGGCTTGTAAGTAAGCATTTCACGGTAAGGTCTACACCTGTTGTATTCGGCGCGTGTGACAAATAAAATTAGATTTGATTTGACTTGAAGAGCTATTATGGAATGGTGGGGATTGATTGACGGATCGGTTGATAGAGTGGAGGTGTCACATGCTGTCAATACAGTTGTTGTGCCATAAAAATACAATAAAATCGAACTCGATTTGGAGACATTCTTATTACTGTGTAAAATGCCGTTTTGCATGAATAATGTATTTCAAAATGAATTTTGAACTTAGGTTCTGACAAGCGATAACTTCTTTGCTTTCTATGAATGTTTTTCCACTAACCCTGTGTGTCTCTGTGAGGTACTGTGTGTGTCTCTGTGAGGTACTGTGTGTGTCTCTGTTATTGTACTGTACTGTATGTGTCTCTGTGAAGTACTGTACTGTATGTGTCTCTGTGAGGTACTGTGTGTGTCTCTGTTATTGTACTGTACTGTATGTGTCTCTGTGAGGTACTGTGTGTGTCTCTGTTATTGTACTGTACTGTATGTGTCTCTGTGAGGTACTGTGTGTGTCTCTGTTATTGTACTGTACTGTATGTGTCTCTGTGAGGTACTGTGTGTGTCTCTGTTATTGTACTGTACTGTGTGTGTCTCTGTGAAGTACTGTACTGTATGTGTCTCTGTGATGTACTGTACTGTATGTGTCTCTGTGAGGTACTGAATGTGTCTCTGTTAATGTACTGTACTGTGTGTGTCTCTGTGAGTTACTGTACTGTATGTGTCTCTGTGATGTACTGTACTGTGTGTCTCTGTTATTGTACTGTACTGTGTGTGTCTGTTATTGTACTGTACTGTGTGTGTCTCTGTGAGGTACTGTACTGTATGTGTCTCTGTTATTGTACTGTACTGTGTGTGTCTCTGTTATTGTACTGTACTGTGTGTGTCTCTGTGAGGTACTGTACTGTATGTGTCTCTGTGATGTACTTTATGTGTCTCTGTGAGGTACTGTACTGTATGTCTCTGTGAGGTACTGTGTGTGTGTCTCTGTGAGGTACTGTACTGTGTGTGTCTCTGTTATTGTACTGTACTGTATGTCTCTCTGTGAGGTACTGTACTGTATGTCTCTGTTATTGTACTGTACTGTGTGTGTCTCTGTGAGGTACTGTACTGTGTGTGTCTCTGTGAGGTACTGTACTGTGTGTGTCTCTGTGATGTACTTTATGTATCTCTGTGAGGTACTGTACTGTATGTCTCTGTGAGGTACTGTGTGTGTGTCTCTGTGAGGTACTGTACTGTGTGTGTCTCTGTTATTGTACTGTACTGTATGTCTCTCTGTGAGGTACTGTACTGTATGTCTCTGTTATTGTACTGTACTGTGTGTGTCTCTGTGAGGTACTGTACTGTGTGTGTCTCTGTGAGGTACTGTACTGTGTGTGTCTCTGTGATGTACTGTACTGTGCGTGTCTCTGTTATTGTACTGTACTGTGTGTCTCTGTGAGGTACTGTACTGTGTGTGTCTCTGTGATGTACTGTACTGTGTGTGTCTCTGTGATGTACTGTACTGTGCGTGTCTCTGTTATTGTACTGTACTGTGTGTCTCTGTGAGGTACTGTACTGTGTGTCTCTGTAAGGTAATGTACTGTGTGTGTCTCTGTGAGGTACTGTACTGTGTGTGTCTCTGTGATGTACTGTACTGTGTGTCTCTGTGATGTACTGTACTGTGTGTCTCTGTGAGGTACTGTACTGTGTGTGTCTCTGTGAGGTACTGTACTGTGTGTGTCTCTGTGAGGTACTGTAGTGTATGTGTCTCTGTGAGGTACTGTACTGTATGTGTCTCTGTGAGGTACTGTACTGTGTGTGTCTCTGTGAGGTACTGTACTGTGTGTCTCTGTGAGGTATTGTACTGTATGTGTCTCTGTGAGGTACTGTACTGTATGTGTCTCTGTGAGGTACTGTACTGTGTGTGTCTCTGTGAGGTACTGTACTGTGTGTGTCTCTGTTATTTTACTGTACTGTATGTGTCTCTGTGAGGTACTGTACTGTGTGTGTCTCTGTGAGGTACTGTACTGTGTGTGTCTCTGTGAGGTACTGTACTGTGTGTGTCTCTGTTATTGTACTGTGTGTCTCTGTGAGGTACTGTATGTGGCTCTGTGATGTACTGTACTGTATGTCTCTGTGAGGTACTGTACTGTGTGTGTCTCTGTGAGGTACTGTACTGTGTGTGTCTCTGTTATTTTACTGTACTGTATGTGTCTCTGTGAGGTACTGTACTGTGTGTGTCTCTGTGAGGTACTGTACTGTGTGTGTCTCTGTGAGGTACTGTACTGTGTGTGTCTCTGTTATTGTACTGTATGTCTCTGTGAGGTACTGTACTGTGTGTGTCTCTGTGAGGTACTGTATGTGTCTGTGTGACATTACTCAGTTGACAATGCTTTTACTGTGGGAGCTGCATCACTGATTAGTACCGCCACTGAATAATTTATAACTTTTAATATTTATATAGCTATATGATGTGTGATATAATCTAAGTTGTAAAATATGTAATATAATCTAAGTTATAAACTGGGTGGTTCGAGCCCTGAATGCTGATTGGCTGAATGCCGTGGTATATCAGACCGTATACCACGGGTATGACGTTGGTAACCAGTTTATAATAGCAATAAGGCACCTCGGAGGTTTGTGATATATGGCCAATATACCACGGCTAAGGGCTGTGTCCAGGCACTCTGCGTTACGTTGTGCGTAAGAACAGCCCTTAGCCGTGGTATATTGGCCATATACCACACCCCCTCTGGCCTTATTGCTTAATTATATAATATGTGATATAATCATGTAAACACTCAGTAAAAGAGACACTAAATACTCCTTCCTCTCAATATGTGTTCAATTTTGTGTTGAAAATCCGTTTCCTAAATAGGCTGTTTGGGACAGAGACTGTTTTAGTTTTTAAGTTCCTAAAAAGCTGTTGCTTCCTCTTTCAGGGTGATACCTCAGGAGACTACCGTAAGACCCTGCTGATGCTGTGTGGAGGACAAGACTAGAACCAGAACCACCCGGCAGGCTTCCAGAAGGCTCTAGAACACCAGTGGAGCTTCTAGAACCCTCTAGAACACCAACTGAAGCTGTCAATCTACCGGTCAACTGTGCTGTGCGTGCATCCCCATTGAACCCAGTGGGGATAGTCAGTCTGCTCTGTTTGTCCCACACCGCTGCCACTCCTCTGCCAAAGTGACCTATGACCTATGACCTCAACAGCCTCCCCACATAGTCCCTGTTCCGTTCAGCCTTCCTAGCTTCCTTGAAGTAATCACAGATCTAATTGGGTTCAAGTGATTTTAGGGTGCTAAACTTGCTATACTTACAACTATCGCTAACTAATGATGCATTTCTAAAGAAGTGGAACAGGAGCCAAAGCTCTGTGCTGTCACCTCCGTGTCAGCTAGCCTGTCTTCTTCATGTCAAACCTTTCTTTTTTTTACAGAACGTCTGTAGTGTTCGTGGTATTTACATTGAAAGTGAGAGATAGGAAACTGCTTGGCTATGTGTCTAACTGTCAACCTATTGAAGACTTGAAGTGTTTTTTTGTATAACGCTTCTACAATGCGATAGGTCAATAGGTCATCCATCCAATGAATACTGTATGGTTTTAGGAACGTTACATTGTTTCGCCTGATAATTAAAGGAATGCGTCATAGTACTGTATTCTGTTTCCTTGTCTTTTTTTAAAGATTTGACTGATAAGATATGACCTATATTATGACAAATACATATAAACATGCGTAAATGTTCAAACAGCATTGAATACATTTCAACTAAATTCCGCTTGGGTCCATATTGTGTGTAAAAATGCACATATTGCATGTCATTTGGCTGAGATTTTAAAGCCTCCTGTCGATCTCTGCTGACAGTGCTCCATATACAGCAGGACCGTGTCAATGTCTCTACGTACCAAATGGCACGTTATCCCCTATATAGGGCACTACTTTTGACCAGAGCCCTATGAGCCCTGGTCAAAAGTAGTGCACTACATAGGGAATAGGGTGCCGTTTGGTACGTGTCACTGTGGTTCACTATCTTTAGCTACCTGGGTAGCTTCTGGGTGCAGTTCAATGATTAACTATTGATGTTGCCAGAGGGGCACTGGGCAGAGCTTTAGAATCAGGAAACTCCCTACATACATCCTAAACAACACACTATTCCCTACACAGTGCGCTTCTTTTAACCAGACCCCTACGGGTCCAGGTCAAGTGTAGTGCACTATTTAGGGAATAGCAAATGGTACTCTATTCGGGAATAGGCTACCACTTTGGACACGGCACTTTTATATAATTCACTCAATGCCTCTCTCACTGAACCAACAGTACATAAAAGTTAACCAATCTTTAAAAAACAGGACGTTGTGGTCTTCCCAGTCCTCATAAATCACTGTGTCTCATTAAAGACGGGTTGATGCCCGTCATCACAGTCATCAAAAGGGTTTTCATTGATAATATAATTGCCATTTTCTTTTTAATCACATCCATTCTGTTCTTTATTTCATACACCTTGGCAGGACTATGAGAGATCTCTAAATTATACATCTTCTCTGGCATATACAGTTAGTGTACACAATATTAAGAACACCTGGTCTTTCCATAATATAGACTGGCCAGGTGAAAGCTATGATCCCTTATTGATGTCAGTTTTTATATCCACTTAAAGCAGTGTATATGAAGGGGGTGAGACAGGTTAAACAAGGATTGTTTGTTGTTGTTGTGCGCCATTCAGAGGGTGAATGGGCGAGACAAAATGTCAGTGTCTTTGAACGGGGTCTGGTAGTAGGTGCCAGGATCACCGGTTTGTGCCAAGAACTGTAACACTGCTGGGGTTTTTCACGCTCAACAGTTTCCCGTGTGTATCAAGAATGGTCCACCACCCAAAGGACATCCAGCCAACTCCCAACTGTGGGAAGCATCGGAGTCAACATGGGCCATCGATGTGGAGCGGGGGGTGGAACGTGGGGGGGGGGGGGGGGGGGGGGGTGCTACCCAATATTAGGAGAAGGTGTTCTTAATGTTTTGTACACTCAGTGTATAGTTAGTTACATGTACAGTTAGAATCAGTGGAGGCTGCTGAGGGGATGAAGGCTCATAATAATGTCTGGAACGGAGCGAATGGAATGGCATCAAACACATACTGTAGAAACCATGTGTTTGAAATCATTCCACTCATTCCTCTCCAGCCATTATCACGAGCCCGTCCTCCTCGATTAAGGTGCCACCAACCTTCTGTGGTTAAAATATAGTCATGTCAGACAACTACTGTGACTACTGACAAGAGGCCTCACAATGTCTCACTCTACTGAATGTAATGAGCTGTATAATGTACTGTATGATGTACTGTATAATGTACTGTATAATGTACTGTATGATGTACTGTATAATGTATGATGTACTGTATGATGTACTGTATAATGTACTGTATAATGTACTGTATGATGTACTGTATGATGTACTGTATAATGTATGATGTACTGTATGATGTATGATGTACTGTATGATGTACTGTATGATGTATGATGTACTGTATGATGTAGAGTATGATGTACTGTATAATGTACTGTATGATGTACTGTATGATGTACTGTATAATGTACTGTATGATGTACTGTATGATGTATGATGTACTGTATAATGTACTGTATAATGTACTGTATGATGTACTGTATGATGTACTGTATAATGTACTGTATGATGTATGATGTACTGTATGATGTATGATGTACTGTATGATGTACTGTATGATGTACTGTATGATGTACTGTATAATGTACTGTATGATGTACTGTATGATGTACTGTATGATGTATGATGTACTGTATGATGTACTGTATGATGTACTGTATAATGTACTGTATGATGTACTGTATGATGTACTGTATGATGTACTGTATGATGTATGATGTACTGTATGATGTACTGTATGATGTACTGTATGATGTACTGTATAATGTACTGTATGATGTACTGTATGATGTACTGTATGATGTACTGTATAATGTACTGTATGATGTACTGTATGATGTACTGTATGATATACTGTATAATGTACTGTATGATGTACTGTATGATGTATGATGTACTGTATGATGTACTGTATGATGTACTGTATGATGTATGATGTACTGTATGATGTACTGTATGATGTATGATGTACTGTATGATGTATGATGTACTGTATGATGTACTGTATGATGTACTGTATGATGTATGATGTACTGTATGATGTACTGTATGATGTATGATGTACTGTATGATGTACTGTATGATGTACTGTATGATGTACTGTATGATGTATTATGTACTGTATGATGTACTGTATGATGTATGATGTACTGTATTTTGTACTGTATGATGTATTATGTACTGTATGATGTATGATGTACTTCATAATGTACTGTATGATGTACAGTATGATGTATGATGTACTGTATGATGTACTGTATGTTGTATGAGTACCTTATGATGTATGATGTACTGTATGATGTAATGTATGATGTATGATGTACTGTATGATGTACTGTAGGATGTACTGTATGATGTATGATGTACTGTGTGATGTACTGTATGATGTATGATGTACTGTATGATGTATGATGTACTGCGTGATGTACTGTATGATGTATGATGTAATGTATGATCGATGATGTATTGTATGATGTACTGTATGATGTACTGTATGTTGTATGATGTACTGTATAACGTGTGATGTATGATGTACTGTATGATGTACTGTATGATGTATGATATAATGTATGATGTACTGTATGATGTATGATGTACTGTATGATGTACTGCATGATGTATGATGTACTGTATGATGTATGATATACTGTATGATGGATGATGTACTGTATTACATATGATGTACTGTATGATGTAGTGTATTGTGTACTGTATTATGTATGATGTACTGTATGATGTACTGTATGATGTACTGTATGATGTATTATATGGTGGGTGATGTACCGTATAACGTATAATTTACTGTATGATATACTGTATGATGTACTGTATGATGTACTGTATGATGTACTGTATGATATATGATGTACTGCATGATATATGATGTACTGTATAACGTATGATGTACTGTATGATGTAGTGTATTATGTACTGTATTATGTACTGTATGATGTACTGTATGATGTATGATGTACTGTATGATATATGATGTACTGTATGATATATGATGTACTGTATAATGTATGATGTACTGTATGATGTACTGTATGATGTACTGTGTGATGTATCATCTACTGCATAACATATGCTGTACTGTATGATGTACTGTATGATGTATGATGTACTGTATTATGTATGATGTACTGTATGATGTACTGTATTATGTACTGTATGATGTATGATGTACTGTATTATGTATGATGTACTGTATGATGTACTGTATGATGTACTGTATTATGTACTGTATGATGTGTGATGTACTGTATTATGTATGATGTACTGTATGATGTACTGTATGATGTACTGTATTATGTACTGTATGAGGTACTGTATGATGTAGGATGTACTGTATGATATATGATGTACTGTATGATATATGATGTACTGTATAATGTATGATGTACTGTATGATGTACTGTGTGATGTATCATCTACTGCATAACATATGCTGTACTGTATGATGTACTGTATGATGTATGATGTACTGTATGATGTATCATCTACTGCATAACATATGATGTACTGTATGATATATGATGTACTGTATGATGTATGATGTACTGTATGATGTACTGTATGATGTACTGTATGATGTACTGTATGATGTATGATGTACTGTGTGATGTACTGTATGATGTATTATGTAATGTATGATGGATGATGTATTGTATGATGTACTGTATGATGTACTGTATGATGTACTGTATGTTGTATGATGTACTGTATGATGTACGATGTACTGTATGTTGTATGATGTACTGTATAACGTGTGATGTATGATGTACTGCATAACATATGATGTACTGTATGATGTACTGTATGATGTACTGTATGATGTATGATGTACTGTATGATGTACTGTATGTTGTATGATGTACTGTATAACGTGTGATGTATGATGTACTGCATAACATATGATGTACTGTATGATGTACTGTATGTGATGAGCTGTATTTGTGAGTGCAGCTGTTGTCAAGCCGTCTCAGAGTTAAAAGCGGAAAGAAGAAAAAAGGGCTTTGAGAGAGGAGGAAATCCCCTACATCAGGCCAAGAGATCCATGGCAACATGTAGAGTGTAGACTGAACCATGCAGCAGCCCAACACTGCTCATTTAAACTGCACCGTGCAGCAGCCCAACACTGCTCATTTAAACTGCACCGTGCAGCAGCCCAACACTGCTCATTTAAACTGCACCGTGCAGCAGCCCAACTGCTCATTTAAACTGCACCGTGCAGCAGCCCAACTGCTCATTTAAACTGCACCGTGCAGCAGCCCAACACTGCTCATTTAAACTGCACCGTGCAGCACCCCAACTGCTCATTTAAACTGCACCGTGCAGCAGCCCAACTGCTCATTTAAACTGCACCGTGCAGCAGCCCAACACTGCTCATTTAAACTGCACCGTGCAGCAGCCCAACTGCTCATTTAAACTGCACCGTGCAGCACCCCAACTGCTCATTTAAACTGCACCTTGCAGCAGCCCAACTGCTCATTTAAACTGCACCGTGCAGCAGCCCAACTGCTCATTTAAACTGCACCGTGCAGCACCCCAACTGCTCATTTAAACTGCACCTTGCAGCAGCCCAACACTGCTAATTTAAACTGCACCGTGCAGCAGCCCAACTGCTCATTTAAACTGCACCGTGCAGCAGCCCAACACTGCTCATTTAAACTGCACCGTGCAGCAGCCCAACACTGCTCATTTAAACTGCACCGTGCAGCAGCCCAACACTGCTCATTTAAACTGCACCGTGCAGCAGCCCAACACTGCTCATTTAAACTGCACCGTGCAGCAGCCCAACACTGCTCATTTAAACTGCACCATGCAGCAGCCCAACACTGCTCATTTAAACTGCACCGTGCAGCAGCCCAACACTGCTCATTTAAACAAAGACTACAACCTCAAAATTATCCCTATTTCATGTTAATTATTATACATTCATAGATTTTTTTGAACCTTTTTTTAACTAGGCAAGTTTAATATAAATGAGATTAAACTTGGTTATTAGGCCTTATACTGTATGGACATTCATTTCTGTGTTATGTCAACTAAATGTGCAAAGCGACATTTAATGTAATTTCCAGCACACTTTAGTTCTGATTCACAAAGAGTACATTGCAACTCTAGTGTTCCTGTGTAGAATATAACTAACACATACAGTAGCAGACTGAGAGTATCGACTGTGTCTGTTTCTCTGGTTGTGTTGTTCACTTTAGGCCAGACTACACTACTGCGCAGTTAGACGGAACCTAGGTCGCCCTGCTCTGCTCTGTTCTCTTCTGTTGAGGCTATGAACTGTACCAGGCCCTTTCTCTATGTGGGAATTCCCCATGTCTCTCTAAAAACATTGAAATTGCTTTCCCCCCTTATTCACCAATTTCCTTAAAATGCGTCTCTCGGACACACGCTCAATGTGTGGGTGAGTTTATGTTTGTTCGCTCTTTTCCAAATTGTATATATAGATGTCGTTTTGTTTGATGTTATAAGATAGTTTTTCTAGGTTATAAAGAGTTCTTTGTTGAGGCTTTTTGACTCTGACTTGGTCAAGCTGAATGAATCATCTAATGTGCGTACATGGGCGAATCAAGTTAGTTTAAAAAAAATGCAATTTGATTTGTGAATGATTGTTAATATTAAAAAGGTTCATTTAATCTAGAATATAATTCTAATTATTTCAGACAAATACATAAAAAATATAAATATGATACTCTTCCAGTAATCTAAAATTAATGTTTTGATGTTTATTTAACTAGGCAAGTCAGTTAAGAACAAATTCCTAATTTCAATGACGGCCTAGGAACAGTGGGTTAACTGCCTTGTTCAGGGCAGAATGACAGATTTTTACCTTGTCAGCTCGGGGATTCGATCTAGCAACCTTTCCGGTTACTGGCACAATGCTCTAACCACTAGGCTACCTGCCACCCCAATGTAATATGTTATAAAAACATTTAATTCCATTTATGTGATGTCATATCTCTTTGACTGGTTTGATTTTTTTTAAATGGCTAACCTTAGTATGGGAGTAATTATAGGTCATATTTGTTGTTTTTTTAAAAACACATCCGAAATTATAACATGACATTTCTGTAATCAATCCAAAATAAAAAATTATAAACATGTTACTATTGGTGTGCATTAACAGTACATCTGAGTTATGAAAAACAAACCCTATACTGAACAGTGCAAATATCAGCCAGCTTTTCCAGACAGGCCTTCTATTCAGCACATATCCAACCAAGCTACAGTCCAGGCGTGGACTTTTCACAGTATTTTGTGCTTGAGGAGAAGCCAAAAAATTTAGCCATGTATTGTAGCAAATTCTTTGACGTTCATTCCTAGAAAGAAGAAAATAACTTTTGATAACTTTTGATATTTCAAATATATTCATTTAAATGTTTTTGTGAAACTTGAATGACCAAAGTGCTCGAGACCGAAAAGAGCAACTGACCGTCCTCCCATGACCCAAATCGTCCTCCAACGACACAAATTAAGAAAAACAATTGTATGTGATTTTCGATGTTTTCTCATAACTGACGACCCACTTCTCACATGCCCAGGGCCCACTAGATCAAGGGCCAGTATCCACCCGGACAGATGAATCTGAGTCCTGGACTAAAAAAAATATTTAAATAGAGATTGGAGATTTGTGTTAGATCTGGCTCCATCTACTCTATTCTACTCTACTGTACTCTATTCTATTCTATTCTATTATACTCTTCTGTACTCCACTGTACTCTATTCTATTATACTCTACTGTACTCTATTCTACTCTACTGTACTCTACTGTACATTTTACATTTTAGTCATTTAGCAGACGCTCTTATCCAGAGCGACTTACAGTAGAGTGCATACATTTTATTACATTTTACATACTGAGACAAGGATATCCCTACCGGCCAAACCCTCCCTAACCCGGACGACGCTATGCCAATTGTGCGTCGCCCCACGGACCTCCCGGTTGCGGCCGGCTGCGACAGAGCCTGGGCGTGAACCCAGAGACTCTGGTGGCGCAGCTAGCACTGCGATGCAGTGCCCTAGACCACTGCGCCACCCGGGAGACGGGTGGCGTCTGTACTGTACTCTATTCTACTCTACTGTACTCTATTATACTATATTCTATTATACTCTACCGTACTCTACCGTACTCTATTCTACTATACTTTACTGTACTCTATCCTGCTCTGCTGTACTCTATTCTACTCTACTGTACTCTATTATATTTTACTTTACTGTACTCTATTCTACTTTACTGTACTCTATTCTACTCTACTGTACTCTACTCTATTCTACTCTACTGTACTGTACTCTATTCTACTCTACTCTACTGTACTCTATTCTATTATACTTTACTGTACTCTATCCTGCTCTACTGTACTCTATTCTACTGTACTCTATTCTACTCTACTGTACTCTATTCTATTTTACTTTACTGTACTCTATTCTACTCTATTTTACTTTACTGTACTCTATTCTACTCCATTCTGCTCTAATGTACTCTATTCTACTCTATTTTACTTTACTGTACTCTATTCTACTCTATTCGATTCTACTCTACTGTACTCTATTCTACTCTATTCGATTCTAATATACTGTACTCTATTCTACTCTATTCTATTATACTGTACTCTATTCTATTATACTCTACTGTACTCTATTCTACTCTATTCTATTATACTCTACTGTACTCTATTCTACTCTATTCTATTCTACTCTACTGTACTCTATTCTACTCTATTCTATTATACTCTACTGTACTCTATCCTAATATATTCTATTCTACTTTACTGTACTCTATTCTACTCTACTGTACTCTATTCTATTATACTCTACTGTACTCTATTCTACTCTATTTTACTTTACTGTACTCTATTCTACTCTACTGTACTATATTATACTCTATTCTATTATACTCTACCGTACTCTATTCTACTATACTTTACTGTACTCTATCCTGCTCTACTGTTCTCTATTCTACTCTATTCTACTCTACTGTACTCTATTATATTTTACTTTACTGTACTCTATTCTACTTTACTGTACTCTATTCTACTCTACTGTACTCTACTCTATTCTACTCTACTGTACTCTATTCTACTCTACTCTACTGTACTCTATTCTATTATACTTTACTGTACTCTATCCTGCTCTACTGTACTCTATTCTACTCTATTCTACTCTAATGTACTCTATTCTACTCTACTGTACTCTATTATATTTTACTTTACTGTACTCTATTCTACTCTATTTTACTTTACTGTACTCTATTCTACTCTATTCTGCTCTACTGTACTCTATTCTACTCTATTTTACTTTACTGTACTCTATTCTACTCTATTCTGCTCTACTGTACTCTATTCTACTCTATTTTACTTTGCTGTACTCTATTCTACTTTATTCTGCTCTACTGTACTCTATTCTACTCTATTCTAAACCAGTGAGCCGATGTTCAAGATAAGCAATAAAACAAAATTACTCTTGTTTAACAAGGCAACATTTTTATGTTTTTCTTGTTTAACAATATAAACATGTTTTGTTGGTTACGTAACGCCAAATGTGAATTTTTGCAGCGCTAGAAGATTAATGTTGTCGAAAAACAGATTTGATTAAGCTTTAGGTCAGCGGGCTAACACTATCTTTAGTCCCAACTGGGTTTGAACCTAGGTTGTCTGCGTGACACACGACTGGGTTTGATGGAAAGGGAAGAATGAAAAGATAGCAGTGTGCCAAGTTTGAACCATTATGATGGTTACCTGGCCTGACATGAGTGAACTGTTGTGTCGCCCCCACACCGCAAACAAAGTTGTTCAGTCTTGTAGGCCTTAAGGTTAGCTTGTAGTGCTGGTTATGGCCAGGGTTGCCTAGGTTACTTTCTAAATGTAATCCGTTACAGTTTCTAGGCACCTGTCCAAAATTGTAATCAGTAATGTCAATTTTGGATTACCCAAACTCAGTAACGTAATCTGATTACTTTCAGATGGCCTTCCCTTTAAGAGGTATTAATTAGAAGATAAAAAGGATCCATAAAACACATTTGGTATGTTATCATAGTGGTCCCTGATTTGTAGTCAGATTCGCTGAGGTGGAACAAACTTAAACTTGCGCTTTTTTTCAATGCTGAATTGAATGTCATTTAGAAAACATCCTTTCAGAATTTAAAAGTAATCCAAGAAGTAATAATCTAGTTTTTCAAAAGTATCGATAATCTGATTACAATATGTTTGCTGGTAATGTAACTGATTACACTTAATGGTTTTTTGTAATCAGATTACATTACTCCTCAACCCTGAATATGGTGTCCAATGGGTCCTACAGACCATAGAGAATGAGAGAGGCCTCTAGTGGCCAAAAGGCTGTATTAGCATGGCCAGCTCAATTTAGGGCTTCCACCATTTTAATGTAGTCAACTAGGTGGGACTTCCAACTTCCTTGGCTGATCCCTGCTTGTGACTCTGTGGGACTCATGTCCAACCGGGTCATCAGGAGGGATCAGCCAATCGTGAAGAAGAAAATGTACATCTTCAAAATGGAGATAGCCTCAATGGCGCTGCCCATGCTGTCACAGACGCCATAATGGAACAGATACAAAATGAGTGCTCTATCTATCTCTATGGTACAGACGCACTGTCTCACCTATTTTTTTGTCAATAGCAGTTCATGTTTAGGCCTTATTGTATTTTCATTATTGGTTTTGGTTGCATCTAGTGTTTAGAGGTCACCCATCATGAGATTCCAATCTTTGAAAATAACTGAGCAGCTGAAAACTATCTGCAGTAAGCCTATGCATGCTGGCGTTGGCAGTTTTATTAAGGTTGTTCCAAAGTTCATATGTGCACAGATAGAACATCATGGAAATAATAATTCAGCCTATTGTAGAGCTTTTAAAGGAGTAG